>NW_003852420.1:3537385-3547387 GCF_000181295.1 Otolemur garnettii
GAAACCAGGTTACATTGATTGCATTTGCTAGGTAAAGTTCCTCTTAGAATTGTGTCTTGCCCTCAAAAGGTGTGGCACACACCAAGACCCCACCCCCCTCCTTCCCTGTCTCTGCTCTTCTTTTTCCCCCTTCTCCCTATTTGGCTACACATTCTTCCAGACCAGCTCTCTGACACAACACATATGCAATTTCAATGTAAAAACAGTATAATGCTCTTAAAGATTCCCCCAACTCTCCCATGATCTATTGCTCTCATATCCCTTTTGTGGCTGGTTTGGCCAAAGTCATAGCCTTTTAATCAGCAAAAGGGCTTATATCTATTACAGTCAACATCTGGAGAGAATGTAGAGGGGACTTCAGGGGCCAAGCTCTCTTGTCTACCTTATAAGTCATAACCCTATGTGTTGGCTTTTGGGGGAAAAAATCACTGTCTTATGGCCTGGAAAAACTGATAGATAATTAGGAAATTATTTTATATGTAGGAAGACAGATTCATCTTGTTCTTCTCAGTGGTGTGTGTGCAAAAGCAAATATACTTTAGTGTTATCTAGACCTAAGACAACACATCCCCCATCCCTTTAAAACTTTAATATTTGGAGGAGTCAGGGGGCAATTTCTAGTCAGGTTTTTTCTTTTTTAATTAACTCTGTCTACACAATAGAATCACCTGGGAAACTTAAAACAAAGCAACATCCAGGTGGATTAAATAAAGTCTTGGGGTAGGGAGGAAGGGAGACAAGCATCGGTACATTTTAAACCTCCCAAGAGACTGTAATGTATAGCTATGATCTATTCTGTATTAGTTAACTGTCGTTCTGCAGAACTTACCTAAAACTCAGTGGATTAAAGTGCAATCTGAGAGGCAGCTGGGTTGTATTTCTGGTCTAGGCTGGGTTTTAGTCATGCATCTGAGGTTAGCTGTGGTTTGGAGGGATGGATGGTCAGTTGTGGATTGGAGAGGTCTGAGGCAGATTCTCATAGCTGATCTAGGTGAGAAAAGTGGGCTCTGCTTCCCGTGATTCCTCAACTCCCAGACTGGCCCAACATGTTCTCATGGTGGCTTGAAAGAGGTTTAAGAAATACAGCAGAAACATATAATTTCTTTAGACCAAGCTCAGAACTGTCAAGCAAGTCAAAAGGCCAGCCCAGAGTCAGAGAAGGAAGGGACTCTGAAGTTAGAGGGCCAAGTTGTACTGATAGAAGGAAGCTGGTAACACTAACACTGCAATCAATCCACTGGCCATAGACATGACCCTTAACATGATGGTCATCGGTGTGGTTACACATCGGTCCATTATGGGAAATATTTAAAATGTGACCTATAGCAGTGGCATACACTATGCAAATATATATAATATGCCAATACCTATAATTTTAAAAGTCTGCTTTTATTATGTTTGTACTATGGTCTCAATTTACAAAGGGTAGATCCACAGAGAGATGAACAAATGAGAGTACATGCTGGAAATTCACTTTTCTGCAGTACTAGCAGCTGGAGTGTGTTCTGAGAAGGTCACTATGTCACTATGTTCCTCTCAGTGGATGAGATGCCTTGTTGCATTTCAGGGGGGTCTCCTCACCCCAACAAGTGCTATCATGAGAGGATGGAGCAGGGATGGGGTGTGAATGTCCTCACATGCTCTGATCTGCATACACACACACTGAGGGCAGACACAGCTATTTCTCAAAGTGAATGTTTTGTCTTCTGAGTTTTTCCATAACTGATGCCTCCACCATCTGACTTTCCTACTTCACCTTGCCCTCTTTGGCCAGAGAGGAATCACTAGCCCCTCATGCATGCTGTCTTTTACCATCCTTCTGGGATGATCGCCTCTCCTTTCTGCTTTTGCGAATTTTATCATATCCTTAAGAAATTGATCTAAACATCTGTGGGGCCCCCTAAGACATTAATCTTTCTGCACACTGAACAATGATGTGACTTACTCTCTGAAGTCACTGTCACTACTAGTAACTGCTAACACTGGTTTTGGGGGTATGGGGGTATGTGAGCTTCCCTGGGCAGCCTTGCCTGTGTGTCTGGTGGGTTGAGCCAGTTCACCTGTTTTGACCACTTATCTGTGCTTGGGCACAGTCACTGTAGTGTCAGCTCCATGAGTCCAGGGTAGGGAGGTGTCATCTGATTTCCTCACTACTGTATTCATGGCATAGAATCCATAGAAGATGTTCAATAACATTTTAAGCTTTTAATATGTTAGAGTTTCAGCAATAAGAAATAATAAAAAATTCAACATTTTAAGTGTTCTTAAGATCCAATATTTGTCCGTTTATCTACTTAAAATTAGCCCCTACTATGTGGAAGTCAGTTTGCTAAGTAGTGAAGTGATAGAATCAGGTACCTGCCCAAATAAACTTGTCCTGCCCAGGCAGGGTCAGGTTCATGGCCTACCCAGGAAGGGTCACACTCATGTCTCTCCCAGGAAATAGGAATGCCACCAATTCTGGTGGCCCTAACCGGTTACTTTAAATTCCTGTCCGCCATAGCCCCTGTGTGGATTTCTCCCTATCAGGAATCTCATCCCACCTGCACCCCAGGTAGAATAAAAACCACTATAATCACACGAATTGGATCCCCATTTTCCTTTTGTCTCACATCTCGGAATATTTTATCCTTGGGTCCAGAACCTTTCATGAAGAGTTAAGAGAAAGCAGGGATCCAGCCCTATCTTCAAAGACCTTACGGCTGAGGTGGGAAGAGCACCATTATTGGGTGACTTCTGCGTGCCAGGAGCTGATGTTGGTGGTGTTTGAGTGAGTAACTGACTCCTGTTACCAGCAACTGCAGTAAATAGTATAAAAGTCTCTAAACCAGTGTTTTTCCTCCTGTTTTAGATCATGGCACACTTGAAGTTATAGTTAAATTTTCACAGCAATTAACTAACTTATGTTTATTTTAAAAAGAGTAAAAAGAAGAATATACTTAACGTGAACTTCTTTGGAAAATAATTTAATTAATGATCTTTAAAACTTTTCGCAGTACACCTAAGATCCTCCCATAACACACTGGTTGAAAATCATTGTCAGAAATGGAGTGCTTATTTGCCCCTGAATAGCTGAGGGCCTTGTAGTCATTTACCTGCCCTGAGGCATAGGTCCTCAGCCATAAAATAAGAAGAACAGCTTCAAGGAACCCTCCAGTTCTGACTGGATTCGCTTAAGAAAGTCTCAACATCATTCTGATGGAACCACATGATTTTAAATCTAGGAAAACAAATCCCAACACCCAAAGTAAGCCATTATTCTTCCACCTGTCTGGCATGCTTTTCAGAGGTGGGACACTCCTTCATCTCCACCTTGCTGAGAATGTTAAGGTTCTCAGGGCATCTCTGTGTGACATTTACCAGAAAGGGCCATCGGCTCATTGCGCCCCCCACCCCCGCCCCCACCATGATCCTGAGTTTGTTAAAACAAAATAAAACAATGAGAACAGAAGTGTTTATTTCTTCCTATCTGGGCTTAGTCTAAAGGACATTTTTTCAAATCCTGTTGCTAATCCACTTACCCAAATGTTCCCTTTGAATCTGCCCAGGGACATAATGTAACATTTGGAAATTTATCACTGTTCCTAGTTTCCTCAGACTGAACAACCGAATGGTAAAATTCTTGTCCTGGCTAATCCTATAACTCAATCTCAAAGCCCTGGAATTGTCCCCAGGGGGAATCAGACACGAGCCTCCCATTTTGTGACCCTGACAAGCAAGGAAGAGAATAGTGGCTGTTGACCTCTAGACTCACCTTGGCCATAGTCATCACAGGGCTTCGCCTGTCCCCCTTTTTTGGAGGTTGTTCAGCTTTACCAACTTCCAAAATGAGCACTTTTTACAAACTCTGCTCCACCCAGGGGCTGATGTTGCACTTCCTGTTGCTGGGTTAACCTGTTTAAAACCTTGGCAATGATGGATTCTTTCAATGTTCATCTTTCTGAGCCTCTCAGCATTGAAAAATGCTTTGTTTCTGGGACAGCATTTGCCTGTCCTCCCACACAATGAAGCAAATGTCTCTGTGACAAATGGGCCACTGTGCACCCCTTAAAAGTCAGCAAACTAGAGGCTACTTAAACCAGAGGGAAAACAATGTCTAAAACCTCTCTGGGAAGCATGCTTTCTCTTACCTGTTTGGGCATTTATAGGTCTAAATTGGCTGAAACCTAAATAGACATGGAAATGGGAAGCCTCTCTATAACCCAGCCAGCCAGTGTGCTCTAGTGCTGGCTCTAGTGTGCACTAGTGCTGACCACAGAGTGAAATATTAAAATCTTGCAATAGGTAATGGGATGGACAGATCAGTCTGTGAGTGAGTTTGTTACCCTGAGTGTAAAATGCTGCATGTGGGAGGTAGAAGGAAAAATATTCTGCCCTTCAGTGGTGTGTAAGGAGACGAGGCCTCTGGGGGCTGTCCTCTTGAAGATGCACAGCACCTGGAGAGGTTAGCCTTTAACAGTTACTCCAGGAGCTTTCTCATTAGAGTGGAAGCTGAAGTCAGTTTTTACAGTGACCTGTAAAGTCCTCCAGGATTCAACTTCCTTCTCTTCTCCTGTGGTCTCCTAATCTCGCTCCTTCTAGCCACATCTCCTTCTTTGCTTGTTTTGATTACCTAGTATTGTGACCACCCTAAAACATATTGGTTTAAAAAAATGGCAATAATTTATTTTGCTAACAGCCCTGCAGTTTCATCAGAGGTTGTGTGTTGGTGCTATACATAGAGTTAGCTGAGGGGTTCGGCTAGTGGGTAGAGGTTCTGCTTCTCAGGTGGCTGTGGGCTCATCCATGTGAAGGCTGCAGAAGCTCAGCCTCAACCCCACTCCACAGGGGCCTCCATGAGGCTTGGGCTTCCTTACAACATGGCATCTGAGTTCCAAAGGGAAGCATCCCATGATAGAGATACAGACAGAAGCTGTGCTGCCTTTTAAAACCTAATCTGGACATCCCACAGCGCCCTTCTGTTGTACTTTCCATTCTCTACGAGTCCAGGCAACCTCAAAGAACCTGCCCAGCTTCTAGGACAGGTGATGCAGACTTTATTTCCACCTGAATATTTTCTCCTCTGCAAGGTCTTCCCTGGATATTTTGTGAAAAACTAAAACACATCCTGCTGCCTAATCCCTTCCCCACTTTCTGTTTCCCCACAGAACTCAACGCCATCTACATACTTTTTATCTTACAAAGTATATTTATTTATTCTGTATTTATTCTGGTTTTTATTGTTTCTTCCCTAAATTGTAAACTTTCATGAAGATTGGGGCTTTTATTTGTTTTATTCATTGCTCATTCCCCAGATCTAGCAGAGAGCCTGGCACACGGTGGTGACCCGCTCCATACTTGTTTGAGTACATTTGTCCTCAGAAGATATAAGAGAAGGTAGTGACAATTTGTCCACATTTCCTTTTGATCCTTCACTGCCTAGCGCAGTGCCAAGCATATAGACACTATTATTTAACTAGTGATTTGTTATATATTTTGGGTTGAAATACTTGTAACCATTTCTGAATTTGGAAAAAGTCAACAATAAACTAAAAGCATTCCCTTCACAGTTGTTTATTGATGACACCTTCCCCTCTCCCCACCTTCATAGTAGCAGTGCTGACCAGTGTGGACAGAGTCAATTCTGCTCTCACATTGCTTCTCCTGCTTCCAATTAGAGCCAAGAAGTTTTAAGAACAAACAGAAGAAAATCACAGGGGATTCCCAGGAGATGAGGCCCCACATTGAGAGTGCACCTGTGGGCGTCCTCTTTATGCTCCTGTCATCTGCAGTGGCTGACCTGACGTCAGTTGGAAGGTGGCTTTCCTGGAGTCAAATTCAATGATCACAATTCAAATAATAGATGCCTCAGAAACTAGAAAGAGAGCAGAAAGACAATTACTTCAAATATTACCGTGCGGTTGATTGGGTAATTTTGCTTTCCTTGAGGAATGACCTTTCTTAGTTCAGCACTGTTCTTTGAGCAGAGTCCTTGCCAGGTGCTTGTTAGCACATTCTCAGAAGGTGTTTGGGAGTAAAGTAGTGACATTTCAGAATGGATTAAGTAAGGATGCTTTAAATTGGATGTGTGCTTGAATTTCATTTAAATATTACTTGCTAAAGAATACAGGTTGGTATCAGGCTGTTGTGTCCTGCACATCATCTTTGGGTACATGGTCCCAGAAATTCAGAAGGGGACTGTTCTGAGACGACATTTCCATGTATCTAATATTTGACCAATTTTTTTCTCTTGCCACAGTAAAGAGAAGTAAGAACCATGGCCTGGAACAGTTTTATCCTGGTGGCCATGGTAGTAATAGTGACCTAGACATACCACTCAATTCAGTTTAGCATGTAGGAGGTCAACATCACTCTCTCGCATCAGGGCACTGAATCTCAGAATGTCTGTGAGAGAGCAAGAAGGCAGCCTGCTCTCAGTGTTTTGGGGCGGGGGGTATGGGGCACAAGGGATCCCAGGGCCTCACCAGGGTTGTTTCCTTCTCAAGCAGAGGCTATAAGAATGAAAGGATTTAACATGCTTTGAGCTCCTTCTGAGACTATGAAAGAAGAATATAAACTATTAATGTAATTTATGGGGAGAAGCACTTTGAATATAAATGAAGCAACCAATGGCCCCTTTGATTGGCATTTATACCTCCTTTTATAGAGATCACATAAAGTAGTGTTATAATTCTTGACAGTTTTGATTGTAAAATATATGAGACTTTAAGCTCTCTGCAAGAAAGCAGAGATGATTAATATTAATAATGGACAACTAAATACATAACAGATATGAGAAATATGTTTTGTTTTTATGTAGCTATTGTTTTAACTCATCAGGAAACACTATATGGTTTATTCTCAGGAATAGAGTAATAATAAGACACTATATTATCTAGGTCACATAAATGAAGACATTCCAGCTAATCTTTAAATTCTATTAATTTCTTTATTCACATTACCGAAAAAACAATAGCCATTTGACTCTACTCACTCAAAGTAATGTCTTCAAAACAATGTGCTTGATTAAAGACATATATCAAAATTCAAATAATTTGGCTCAAATGCAGTTAGTCCCAGAGTCATTTGGAAGTATCAAGGAAGAATGTGGAGCTCTAAAAAAATACATAATAAATAAATAAGGAATCAGACAAACCAAAGTATACTTAAATTATAGTGGTGAGCATGGTGTTTGTTTTTATTTTTATTTTTTAATATGGAGAATGCTGAGTGAAGCAACTCTCAGCTCTGTCAGCAAAAATACGGTTCTAATAAGAGTGTGTACTGTTAGAGTAGAAACTATTCCAATAGAAAATGTACATATATTAGATTATCTCTAGCACTTGGAAAATTGCAAAATGTTTTATAACCTCTATTTTCTGGTTCCTTCTCCCTTCCCATGACTTTGTCCATGGCCACGTGGCACAGAGAGAAAGAGAAAACAAAAAATGATGGGCTTTTGATTTTAAGGCTTGTCTTTAAATCAGAATAGAACAAATCAGTAAGTAAGCGTATATATCAAGTCTTCATCCAAAAAGTGTTTGAAATGCTTTGAAGAAAATACCATAATAGGCACAATGCAAAAGCAGTGGAATAGGGTAAATATTTATATAATATGTGGCAAATGTGACCAAAAAATACAGACAGTACACACATTGTGTTCTAGAAAGTTCTATTCATTTGTAGTAGGTAAAACATAAGTTAGGATATGAGTTTTTCTTTTGAAACTGAAAAAGAAGACATGAACAGCTCCATAGTTTACATAATTACTCATCTCAGAATAACACACCTGTTCCATTTTCTAAGATGTGAGAACTTTTGTTTTGAGTTAATTCTGTAGTTTTGTTGTTTGTTTCCTCTTTTTTCTATGTAGGCTTTTAAAATAAGATTTGGAGGATGAGGAGAGAAAGAGAGGCTCCCCTCCTGCCTTCCGTGCGGTGTGCTGTGGTCCGAAAAGCCCAGTCTATGAAAGGAGACGTCACAGCTCCTTGTGCTCCACATGCCCCTGACACTGCACACCTTATTTTTAGTGATTCATCCATTAGCATTTGCTTCATAAACAAGCCATCCCATAACTTAATGGCTTACACTAATGAACATTTATTTCCTTATTATTTTGCATGCTGGCAATTTGAATGGACTAGATTGGGCCACTCTTCAGCGTGTCTAACCCCAGCTCAATCATGCACCTGGCAGCTCAGCTGGGCTGGGTGGGCTAGGGTGGCCTCATTCACATACCTGGTGGTGGGCAGGTGGAGGCTCTGTGCCTTGGTTCCCCTCTACTTGGCCTCTCCAGTGAGTGGGCCAGCTTGGGCTACTTCACCTTGTTGTTCAGACTTCCAAGCACATGGAACAAGGGCAGGCCTCAATGTAAAAGTGCTTCCCAATCCTCTCCTTGCATTAAATCTACTGATAATCTCATTGGCCAAATCAAGTCACCTGTCTGAGCCCAGATTCAAGGGATAGAGAAAAATAATTTACTCTTAGGGCTTGGTGCCTATGCTCAATGGTTAGGGCACCAGCCAAAAGCACAGGGGCTGGTGGGTTTGAACCCAGCCCAGGCCTGCTAAACAACAATGACAACAACAACAGCAGCAGCAAAAATAGCCGGGTGTTGTGGTGGGTGCCTATAGTTCCAGTTACTTGGCAGGCTAAGGCAAGAGAATCACTTAAGCTCGAGAGTTTGAGGTTGCTATGAGTTGTGACACCACGACACTCTATTGAATGCAACATAGTGAGATTCTGTCTCAAAAAAAAAAAAAAAAATTTACTCTTAGCATGTAGTCAAGGAAAGAATTGACAACCTTAATTAATTAATTACATAATTAATTAATTAAATTTATGTTTCTAAATAAAATGTTTTTGTATTTTTTGCATTCTACTTCAAGTTCAATTTTACTGCTACTGTTGTAGAGAAGAAATCACCTTCCCCCTGTTTACACAGAAGCATGAAGAACATAAGGTAGCTGCTGCTCCTTGCATATAATTGTGTGTTGGGTAGGGAGAGGGGGATGCTGTGAGATACTCTTTCAGAAAGAGAGGGATTCACCTCTCCAGCTGATGTGGCAGGGCATGAGAAACCATACAACCTAAGAGGTGTGGGGAGAGTAAGAATGTGGAAATGGGTAGAAAAGATGCAGGTGGAAATTGCATGTGTGAATGTGTGGGCATATATATGAGGTGACAGAATTGGTATTTCAAAGTTAACTAATTTGCTTTTTTGAGGACAAAGGAGAAGATCACTGATCTATTTTAAACCATTTTAAATAGGCTTATGAATCATTTTCCTCAGTCCACTCCAGGTTGTGGCATAAGATAGAGTTATAACTATATATATATTAGCCCAAGTCATTCTTTCTCTATCAGGACCATTCAAGGTGCCTTCTTTTATTTCTGGCAGTCCCCTGGCAGCATCTCAAATGTTCTCACAATCACAGGTGTCTCTGCTACCAAGTGGGGTCCATGAGATACCATTTTCCTTGCTTCAGTTCCCTGTAGGAACAAACAGCAGCTGCACAGGCCACTGATGCTGGAAAATGCCCTTTGAAGATTCTGGGGATGCTTAGGTGCTGATGCAGGCTTTGTCTCCCACCAGTGATGAAAGTGCTGGCCTCAGTGTTGATGGATCTGCACATGACCCATTGCGTTTTTACAGCCTTATAAAGGTTTTTCTACAATAGCCTGTATTGATTCTGGTGGTTCTTGACATTTGTTTTCTTAATTCAATTACACGACTTCTCTTGTAGTAGTAGGTTTTCAATTTCTCATCAAAATAAATCTGTGCTGGACCTACTTCACAGGTCCATCATATAAACTTTGCATTATAGTTACCCATGGTCATGAAATGTATAACCGCATCATTTCACCAGTCTGCCTTACAGTTCAGGGCTGTTGCACATAAATCTGTCTAGGGTCATCTGTGGATATTTGGGTGGCTTGGCTATCTTGGCTATTTTCTTTGATAGGTCTAGCAGGCTTAGCCTGAGAGATGTGGCTCCATTCCATGTCTCACCTTCCAGAAGG
>NW_003852420.1:3547716-3553906 GCF_000181295.1 Otolemur garnettii
GGGAGGTTGGTATAACCAGCAAAGTGGCTTTTGCCTTAAAACAAGTGATAAATCAGAAAGCCCTGTGACAGGGAGAGCAAAGAGGCTGCAGAGTGTGTGACTGATTTGTAGTCAGTGCCTGGATAGAGCAGGGTGTTGAGAATTATGTGGCCACTTAACTGGGTGAGCCAAACACAGGCAGGGCCTTGATGTGCTGTTGAAGTGATAGCATATGGCAAGCATTTGGCATCTCTGTCCTATCAAAGGAAGTGGCCCATTCAAAGAGGCTTTTGAAAATAATTAGAATTTATAAATGTTGGTGGACAAGTGCCAATGAAGAAAAATTGTGAGCCTAAGGGAATCCTAGATTTGGGGTTTGGGTGCTAGATGAATGATAATTTTTTTTTTTTTTGCAATTTTGACTGGGGCCGAGTTTGAACCAGCCACCCCTGGTATAGGGGGCCAGTGCCCTACTCCTTGAGCCACAGGGGCTGCCCAATAATGTCATTTCTTGAAGTGAGTTGGTCATATTATATAAGAAGTAGGCTTGAGTATGTATTATATAGATCAGTGTTGTGTCATCATAGTATATGAGAAGTAATACATTAAAAAAGCACCCAAAAGCATAGAAACTGTAAAGGTTAATCATATGTCCCAACTTGACTTGGCCATGGGGTGCCCAGATATTAGTTCAGACAGCATTCTGGATAATGTTTCTATGAGGGTGTTTCTGGATGAATTAACATTTAAATCGATACCCTGAGTAAAGCAGATTGCCTTCCCTAGTGTGGGTGAGTCTCATCCAGTCAGGCAAAGGTCTGTATAGAACAGAACAGCTGACATCCTCCAAGAAAGAGAGAATTCCTACTGCCTATGGAACCTGGGACCTTGGACACCAACTTTTTCCTGCCTTCAAATTCAGACTGAAACATTGACTTTTCTGAGCCTTCAGACTAGAACTTATTCCATCTTTCCAAGTAATCTCTTCTCCTGATTCTCAGCTCTCCCAGGTCTCCCTCGTGCCAACTATCAGCCTCATACTCACATGAGCCAATTCCCTATAATAAATCTCATTCTATGTATTGGTCCTATTTCTCTGGAGGTCCCTGATTAATACTGAAGCTTGAAACAACCCTCCTTTTACTTCTCACAATTCTATAGGTGAGACATATGAGCAGGATGGCATGGTGTCTAGGGCCACCATACTTTGTTCTTTCTCAGCATGGTGTCATCACACTTCAGAAGTCTAGTCCAAACTTCTTTATAATTTGGCAGCTGTCCCCAGCAGTGAGCTTTCCAACAGAACAAGCAGACCTGTTAAGCCACTGCTTCTATCACATTTGATAAAGTCCCATTGACCAAAGCAAGTCTTGTTGCCAAGTCCAAAGTCAATGTGACAGGAAACTACACAAGGGCACAGGTACCTGGAGATGTAGTTCATTGGGGTCATGAAAGCAAAAATCGTCACTAAGGAGAAGTTTGATGAATTACATCTTGGGCACATTGACTCTGGTGTGTCTATGCGAGATCAAAGTAGGACGATTTCAGTAACAATATGGGTCTGAGGCTAAGTAAAGATGTTTGAGCTGGGTAAATTAATTGCGAAAGCACGAATATAAAGGCAGAGATAACTCAAAAATATTTAATGATTGGGACAAAACAGGTACCAACCAAGCAGAACAGCTACTGGCTGTATCTTGAAGCGGTATCCCAGGGTCTCCTGTCATGCCAAGCATTTTCTCTTTAGTTTTTGGGTTATTGGGAGATGTCAAGAGTCCCATCAAAGGAGACAGGACAGTTACGGAAGTGGGAGGGCTATGGTAGAAGGAGGACAGTGTGAAGCAACTATTTACAAATTGGTAGAAAACATTGAAATATATATATTTTTTTGAGACAGTCTCACTTTGTTGCTCTCTGTAGAGTGTGGTACTGTCATAGCTCACAGCAACCTCAAACTCTTGGGCTCAAGTGATCCTCTTGCCTCAGCCTCCCGAGTAGCTGGGATTACAGGAGCCCACCACAACACCTGGATTTTTTTTAGAGACAGAGTTTTGTTTTGGCTCAGGCTGGTCTTGAACTCATAAGCTCAAGCAATCTACCTGCCTCTTCCTCCTGACTGCTAAGATTACAGGCATTGAGCCACCATGCCCAGCCAAAACATTGCAATATTTTAACAATTCATCTGAACCTCAGCCCTGCATATAAGCATCAACAGAAACCAGGGGTAGTGTTGCTAATATTGAACTAGGATTGATGTTAGTCTAAACTCTGTGATGTGACTGACATTTGGGATCTAGGACCAGATGCAGTGGCTTATGCCTGTAACTCTAGCACTTTGGGAGGCCCAGATAGGAAGATTGCTTGAGGCCAGGAGTTCAAGGCCTGGGCAACATAGCAAGATCCCATCTTTACAAAACAAAAATGTAATTTTTGTGCTTCAGCCTAATCTATAATGAGACAAAAAGAAGTCTAAGGTGGACATCAAAATGTAACCAACAGGTAGGTGAATAGGAGGAGACCCCAAAGGAAAGTGAAAGAAACAGCTCAGTGGAAGGCAAAGGAGGAGAAGGAGGGAGTGCACCAAGGTCTGTATGTAGTAGAGCTCAAGAAGATGACTGACCGTCCTTTCTATTTGTCAACTGTGGATGACCTTGGTGAGTTCAAGTTGAAGGAAATGGTCAGGGCAGACCCACACTTCCAAGGCTTATGAGAGAGGCACCTGAGAAGTCAGAACTTGACAAAGATAAGTTTAGAATAGCCCTGGCAGGGGAGAGAGGCTAATTGATCAGGAAGCAGGGTTAGAGGAACATTATATTTTTTAAAGATGAGAATGGCTTGTCTGCTCTATATGCACCCTGGAAAGATAACCTCTAAGGAGCTTCAGCTTGATGATGTAACATACTATATTAAAGGTAGTGAGTGCAAAGAGCCAAGTCTTGGGTTTGGAAGTCCCAGCTCTTCCAGTCTTGAGGCAAATTTATCACTATAAACATTGGATCTTGGTTTGAACACACAGTGCCTGGGGAACTTTAAAAAATTCTCTGTGCATATGTCTTACCATGAACCAATCACATCAGAATCTCTGGTGAAGTGTGCAGTCTTCAGTATGCCTTTAAAACTCCTATGTTATTTCAATGTGCATCCAAAATTGAGAACAGTGCTCTAGAATGTTCATTATTTGTCACTATTCTCTCAGCTTTGGTGTTTGAATTAAAATCCTGAGACAGCAGATAAAGCCTGACCCAGCATTCACTCAACTGATGTCAGTGCCAGGGGCTTCCGTGACAGCAGCTCCTGCTGAAGATCTTTTCCCAGGCAGAGCCGTGCGTTAGGATCTCTGGGGCACTTACACAATACTGATGCCCGGGCCCCTTACCCCAGATACTGTGATGTAGTTCTGAGGAGGTGTTGAGGTGGACTTGTATCCCCTCAAAAAGATATGTTGACGTCCCAAGCCCTAGGACCTCAGAATATGACTTTATTTGGAAACAGCATCTTTGTAGTGGAATCAAGTTAGAATGAGCTCTCAGGGTGGACCCTTCATCTAATATGACCAGTACCCTTATAGAAAGGGGAAATTTGAACTCACTGACATGCACAGAAGGCAGACAATGTGAAGAGATAGAGGCAGAAGAGACAGAAAATAAAGTGCAAAGATTAGATTGGAGCTATGCTGCCTGCCATCAGCCAGGGCATGCCTGGGGCCACCAAAAGCATGAAGAGGAAAAAGAAGCACCCTTCTACAGGTTTGAGAGGAGGCATCCGACACCTCGATTTCAGGCTTTTAGCCTCAGAAACTGTGACACAATAATTTCTGCTGTCTAAAGCAACCCAGTTTATGGCACTTTGCAGTAGCAGTCTTAGGAAGTTAATATAGAAGGGCTTAGACATCAGTAGCTTTACAAGTTACCCACAGAATCATATTAGATGATTCTAATGTGCAACCAGCATTTTTTAAAATAACACTTGAGGGAATGAAGTATATAGTAGGTGTAATCTAAATAGAAAATAAAGTCATAATCAGTTTAGGAGCCATCCAAAAGTAATTATCACAAGTACTAATATTTAAAACTTAGTAACATGTTGAATCATTTTAAGGTTTAGTTATATATTCTTTCCTAACTTGGGGCTTTGCACCAGCAAAGAGGCATTTGCTGTCTGGTTCCACTGCCATTCTTGCTGGGATGCCCATTTTTAGAATAATTTTTCACCTTGAGTGATAAAAGTCTAGATTTCCACTTCATGTGAGTTTTATAGTTCTCCTACTAGTATAGCCTTTCTTTTTCATGCCTTAAGGGCACTGTCTTGTGCCTACCCCTGCTGAACTGTATCCTCTTCATTTATAATGTAACGATCCTCCAATTTGTCAAAGTTACTTAGAATTCTGATCCTGCAGTCCAACATTCTAATTCTTACTGCTCAAGGAGAGTCCCCAGGACAATTGAATTAAGAATTATATGAACTCCAGGAGGAATCAATTTGGAGAAGATCAGATAATGGAAGGTTTATTATATTATGTACTACATTAAAGTGTAAAGGTGTATGGAAGATAAATGGTCAATGCATGAATTATACAAAGAGTCCCTTCAATGAGGCTGTTGGATCAGTCCTTGTGCTTGGGCACAGTGTGTGAGATGTAGAATCTTGTCACTGTCACTCAAGGTATGATCCACAGATCAATAGCAGTAGCATCAGCTGGGAGCTGGTTAGAAATGCAGAATCTCAGACTTCATTCTGTATCTACAATTGTGAGCTGAACGGTGAGCCCCACAGGCCCCAAATTCATATGTGAAAATATCTCAGGATGTACCCATATTTGGATATAATGAGTTTCAAAAGGCAATTAAGTTAAAATGAGGTCTTTAGCGGGGACCTAATTTGATATGACAGGTGTCCTTATAGAAGAGGAGATTTGGACACAGACATGCCTGGTGCTCAGAGGACAGACTCTATGAAGACAGAGGGAGAAGATGACCATCTATGAGCCAAAGAGAAAGCCCCGGAAGAAAACAACCCCATTAACACCTCGGTCTTAGATTTTTAGCCTCTAGAACAGTGGGAAAACACATTTCTGTTGCTTTAGCTGCCTGGTGGCTGGTACTCTGTTGTGGTAGTGCTAGCACACTAACACAGCCACCAAATTAGAATCTGCATTTTTAAACAACATCCATGGGTAATTCACATGTCTAAGAAAGGTTTAGAAGCACTGGTCTAGGATATCAGTCCTCAAACTTTTAGGGTACATCAGAGTTATCTTGATTACTTGTTAAAATACATATTTCTGTCCCCTGCCCTCCCCCCAGTGATGCTGATTCCGTAACCAGGGGTAAGGTCTGCATTTCCAAAAGCTGCCAGGTGGGGCAATGCTGCTGGTTCTCCAACCACACTACAGTCCTACAGTTGGGGGGGGTCAGCATCACTTTCACCTATGATTGTTAGAAAAGTAAGTTCAGAGGCTCCGCCTCCACTTCCTGAATTAAAACTCAGGGACAGGCTCAGCTCCTCTTCCTCAGTAGTTATGGCACCGACCACATACACTGGGACTGGCAGGTTTGAACCCAGCCTGGGCCTGCTAAACAACAATGAGAATTGCAACAAAAAAATAGCCGGGTGTTATGGCATGTGCCTATAGTCCTAGCTACTTGGGAGGTTGAGGCAATAGAATTGCTTAAACCCAAGTGTTTGAGGTTGCTGGGAGCTGTGACATTACAGCACTCTATTGAGGGTGACACAGTAAGACTCTGTCTCAAAAAATATATATATGAAATGAAATAAAAAGGAAGGAAGGAGGGAGAGAGGGAGGGAGGAAGGAAGGATGGAAGGGAGGGCACGAAACTCAGGGACAGGGCCAAGCAAAATGATTCTTAAATTTGAGAACTGGTGCTTGGGAGCTCAACTAAATCTGAATAAGGAAGCCACAAACAGTTTGAAATATCCTAGCTGCTTTTGTAGGAGACATGCTTTCACTCCTCCAGTTAAGAAATCACTGCCTGGGCTGAGCACAAATCCCTTGTGCTCATGAGTCTTAGACCAGCCTAAGCAAGAGCAGACCCCATATCTACTAAAAATACGAACATTAGCTGGGCATTATGACAGGTGCATATAGTCCTAGCTACGGTACTTGGGAGGGTGAAGCAGGAGGGTATCTTGAGCCCAGGAGTTTGAGATTGCTGTGAGCTAGGCGGACATCATGGTACTCTAGCCTGGACAA
>NW_003852420.1:3554046-3559780 GCF_000181295.1 Otolemur garnettii
AAATTCCCAGATGATGCTCATGCTGCCAGTGCAGGGACCATGTTTTGACAACTAGTGAATGACCGACTTGCAGAATAGTATGATGGGTATCAGGCTTCTCCATTTCCTGGATATGGCAGACACTATTAAATAGCCAACAAAGATCCCAGTCCTGACCCATATTTTCCCCCTCACCTTTCTCCAACACAGAAGCTAAGCAAAGGAAAATGCTCACTTCCTCACACTACTCTGAAGCCAGGAGAGTGTGACACTGTGACACAGTTCTAGCCAGTGAGATCTGAGTAGCAGTCTGCACGGAGTAAGGGGCACTTCTGGGAAGATTATTGCTCCATTTTTGTTTCTGGTTTTTTTTTTTTTTTGAGACACAGTCTCACTCTGTGCTGGGTAGAGTGCTATGGTATCATAGCTCACAACAACCTCCTAAGCTCAAGTGATCCTCTTGTCTCAGCCTCCTGAGTTGGGACTATAGGTGCCTGCCATAATGCCCCACTAATTTTTCAATTTTTTTAGTAGAGATGAAGGTCTTGCTCTTGGTTAGGCTGATCTCAAACTCCTTAGCTCAAGGGATCCACCCGCTTTGGCCTCCCAGAGTGCCAGGATTACAGGTGTGAACCACCAAGCCTGGCTGCCATTGCTCCATTTAATAGCATTTGAAGCACTGTATTTTTCCCTTCTTTGGCTTTGAGTACTGCTGTGATGCCTGGAACTAAGGCTACTACCATGGGCCTGTAAGTGTAAAGGCAAGAGACCAACAAAATGATGGTGGCAAATGGGCAGTGGGGGCTACCTAACCAGTGCCAATAACCCTCTACCATCACATGCTGCCTGATATGGGACAGAAATCTTGATCGGATAAGCTAAAACAAATTGGGTTTTCTATTAGTTATAGCCCCAAACCCTTCTAAACTATAACAAACTGTAGGTATAATTAAAAAAAATACAAAACAATCTAAGGTTACCAGACTTCATTCTCTTAAGAACATAAAAATGAAACAAAATAAAAAAGTCCAATGACGACAACTCAAATTCCATCCACTGGGATCATCTTTCATTTTAACTCATACAAAAAAGGTAGAAAAATTTAATTGCATAAATCAAGCCTTTGGAAACATCTTTTCTCCTCATTATGATAAAGTGAAAACTTGTCAGAGATCCACAGATGTCTTTACACCGACATGTGGTGGTTGCTAGAAGAGCCTTCACACATAACATTTTCTCCTTAATGGGATGTACTTTAAGCAAACAAAGCTATTTGTTTGCTGAGATATCTCTCTTTAGCTATCAGTAATCATTAATAAATGAAGCTCACTTAGCATTTCATAAGTGTTTGAACTTGACTATGTCTTTCTGGCTCATATGAAGCTTCAAAGTTTCATCACCATGTTCCTATAGAAATTCTTTTCATCAGTTCAGAAGCTGTTCTTGCCTGCTGTGTCCTGATGTATATGCCTACATACGCACACACAGGCACATTTAAGCATCAGCAGTGAAAAAATTAAACAAAGGTAGAGTCATAGGAAGACTCAGAATAAAACGACATGTGTATCTTAAAATAGCCCTTACAGATGTGTAAAGCCAGGCTGAATTTTTATGGTTACAAAATAATTAGTCTCTGAGTCAGCTTTTAATCTTATGTTAATGAGACCCCCTACATTCTTGGCTCATACCTTCAAATTAGAGGTTGATCCATAATTAATAAGTCTCATAATGCCAGTACCTGAGACAAAAGAGATCTTTGAGTGTCTGGGAGGAGAAAGCAGAGAAGTGTGGCAGTGGTGTTTGCGACTGCATTTCTGCCACACACCCAGTGGGATCCTGGTGACAAAGATGGATGTCTCTGGGCAGTAAGTCTGCTGGTTCAAGCTTGCTTGACAGGGAAAGTGGCTAAATGTCCTTCTCAGGTCCTGGGGGGACTATGGGTGCTACATCTGGTTACCATCTTTAGCAAAAGCTTTCTTGCTCACGGCCACCTTGGTCTGTGCCTGTGAGAGATTTCCATTTACCTCGAGATCCTTGCTTTGAACTGTCCTTTAATGTCTGAAAAAAATAGAACACCAGGCTAAAGAATAATTTATTTTTTTCCAGCTATTTTTGAAGCCCTGTAACTTCTTTACTTGATAGTTTTACAGTCTCAAAATTTCCACTGATTGGAGAAAAGGAACCCTTGCTGATTAATTAAAATCTAATTTTCTATTCTATAATAATTGTAGCAGTAGCGAGAGGGAAAAAAAAAGTAAGACTTATTATTCCAAAAATGAAAATGATCCCTGGACTGTTTGGGCTTATTATGAGTTCTGCGTTACAATTTGTTTTAAATTGAATCAATAGAATAAACATGGAAATGAGCTCTATGAAATCATTTATTTTTAAAGGATCTAAAAGCCTGCATCATTTTGTTAACATTTTTCTACTGCCTGGGTAGACTTCTTGATAAAGACAAAGGGAAAAAAAGAAAAATGAGAGAGCTTCAGATTTGGGGACAATCTTTTGTTTCTGCATATGTGTGGTTTTATGGCCAAGATCCCCAGTTCAAGAGGGGATCTGAAATTTTCCAAAAAAAAAAAAAAAGAAATCTCAAAACAAAGTTAATTTTGATTTACTTAGAATTGTTAGACTCTATGTAACACTGGAGAGTTGGGATGGCTGAACTGAAGCACACAGGAAGGCACTGAAGAGGCTGGCACAGCCAGGCCCCTGTCCCCTGATCAGGTTCAGCCAACTCCCCAGCGTCCATATGAGAAGTCCTGACCTGGCACTTAGGCATTAGAGCTGCCTCTCCCTGAATGATTATCTGGTTCACTGGTTCTAATGGGAAGGAAGGGCAGATTTTTATGTCTTCACTTTCCTCTGAGTCTTCATGTAACCTGTAAAGGTTTATGGCCTCTGGTTGTATATGTGTGTGTGTGTGTGTGTGTGTGTGAGAGAGAGAGAGAGAGAGAGAGAGACAGGGGATGGTTAGTGGCAAAGTTTGGGTAATTTTAAATTCCACTTTCTGAATTTCCTGGTTAAATGGATGAAGTATTAAGTGTAAAAAAGTAGGTTACAAAATTGTATACTTTTATTTATAGAAAATGTTTCTTATGTATTTTACATATATGTATAGATGTACATATATTTTATGTGAACAAAATATATAATTTATAGTTGTACATAATATATACCTATATTTTATATGAACAATGTTATATATGTACCTTTATATTTTAAAAATTTTCTTATATATATGCATGTATTACATGTGTGTTATATGTATGTACTATATTTATGGTATTATTATATCTGCATGCACAATATATATAATAAATTTGTATGTATATTTACACATATAGAGCACATGTCTCATATGTTTATTTTATAAAGTGTTTCTTACTATTATAGCTGTGTATATCTTAGGATATGGCATATATACTAATGTATCAACTGTATCAGGTGGTCATCTCTGGCAAGTGAGATTGTGAATGATTTTTATTTTCCTTGTGGCTTCGTGTATTTTCTAAATGTGCTATATCTATAAAACATCACTTTGCAATTACAGAAACCGTTAAAAGGACAAAAAAGAAGAGATGCCTTCCTGCATATCTTGCAAGTCCTAGGGACAGTTCTTTTCCTGCTCCAATGAGGGAGCATTCCTAGTTCTCCTGGTCTGGCTCCTTTTCTCAGATTGCAGTCTGCACCCCCTGGTGTAAAGGCCACGGGCTCTGTGGGTTTGCACAGTCCCAGGCTCATTCCCACTCCTCCTTCCCTCCACCTGGCATGCAGGGATCACTCATCTGATACCACCACAGAGAATCCCCAAGGTCCTGCCAGGGCTCCTGCTCCCCATGTTCACTGATGCTCACATGATTTTATCATCTACATTTCTTCTCTCTATCTTTCATGGCAGATAAGTGGGGAACAAAGCTAAAATATTATTTAATCCCAAATTCCAGATCAATATTTTCATGCACATGAGAACTGAGAGGACTCCAAACAACACAGATGGCAGTGTCCCACCCCTTCAGATTCTGATTCAGCAGGTCTGACTGGGGCCCAAGGAACTGCATTTCTAACAAGTCCCCAGAGGATGCTGGATGTGTTGGTCCCTGGACCACACTTTGAGGAGCCAGGTCTAATGGTTCTCAGAGTATGAAGCCCACACCACCAGCAGCAGCAATGCCAGTGTATTTGTTAGAATCATAGACTTGCAGATTCTATCCAGATGTGTTGTGTTGCTGCCACATACCAAGTGGATCCCTGTCACCAAGTTGGTGACAGAAGAATTTGCATTTTAAGAAGATTTCCAGGATATTCAAATGCACAGAGAAGATATTCAAGGACACTCAGGAGAAGGCAGGTGCTTCCCAAGATAACTAAGAGGCATGCTGATCTGAGGGGCCTGGCCGCCCTCTCCTCCACGGAACCTGCCCAGTATGACCAGGCCCTAAGTTTGAGAATCAGCACCAGAAAGAAGAGATGCATTGCTCAGGGGTGGAAAAAGCAAGTTGCTAGGACTGAGGCATCAAAGCAGAACCAGGGAAAGATGTGCAGTGGCTGGAGGGCCTCCCTGGAAAGGTAGGCACCTGGGACAATACAATCAGACCCAGCAGGCAACCAGGTTACTCCCAGGGTCAGAGCAAGGCTCTGCAGCTCTGGCCTCCAGCAGCCAGAGACTTCTGTGTGAAACAAAGACTCTTTGGAGGCCAGTCCAGAGTGGTTGCTTTCCTGCTCTGTCAGGAGGGCAGCTGGCAGTCTTTGTGGTCTGCCTTTGTTACTCTTCCTTCCAGGACTGAACGAATCACTTCTAATCAAGACGTTCTTTAGAGAGGTGAATAGTGCAATTAGGTTTCCCATTATGCCTTTAAAAAAACAAAACAAAACAATTTTGAGGCCTTGTGTGGTGACTCGCACCTGTAATCCTAGTACTCTGGGAGGAAGAGGCAGGTGGATTGCTTGAGTTCAAGAGTTCTAGACCAGCCTGAGCAAAAGCAAGACCCCCATCTCTAAAAGTAGCCAAGCATGGTGGCAGGCACCTGTAGTCCCAGCTACTTGGGAGGCTGAGGCAAGTTGATCACTTGAGCCCAAGAGGCTGAGGTTGCTGTGAGCTATGATGATGCTATGACATGCTACCTAGGGTGACAGAGTGAGACCCTATCTCTACTAAAAAATAGAAAAATAAGCCAGCCATTGTGGTGGACGCCTGTAGTCCCAGCTACTTTAGAAGGCTGAAGCAAGAGGACCACTTGAGCCCAAAGAGTCTGAGGTTGCTGTGAGCTGTGATGATGCCATGGCACTCAATCCAGAGTGACAGAGTGAGACTCTGTCTCAAAAAAAAAAAAAAATTGTATATTTCCACTCTCTTTGTTCATTTTGAAGTTTATTTCAAAGGTCCTTGGATTTATCACCGACCAGGCTTCATACGATCCTCACAGATTACTCAGTCATATTTTATGTAATTTGAGATATTTTCTTCCTCACTCAAAACAAACCTGTAAAATATAAATGATAATTCCCATTTTTCAAATGAAAAATTAAGACCAAAGAAGTCTTTATGACTGAATCATGCCTCCTTAACTGATATGTTGAATGATACGTACCTAACCCTGGTACCTATTTGGAAATAGGGTCTTTGCAGAGGTGATCAAGTCAGATGAGGTCATAAGGGTAGGCCCCAGTCTATCAGGCCTGGTGTTTTTATAAGAAAAGGAGAATGCTGCATGCAGGCAGAGACACGCAGGGACAGTGCCATGTGAAGACG
>NW_003852420.1:3559805-3567440 GCF_000181295.1 Otolemur garnettii
CAAGGGCCGCTATCAGAAGCTGAGAAGAGACCAGGAATGATTCCACTCAGTGTCTTAGAGGGAGCCTCGCCCTGCTGGCATCTTGATTTTGAACTTCTAGCTCTGTAACTGTGAGATAAACAAATCTCTGTTGTTTAAAGCTACCCAGTTTGTAATACTTTTTTACAACAGCCCTAGGAATCTAATACAGAGAATTTTTAAAAATAATTGTGTCCACAGTTATCCAAGTTGGTGGTGTAGGCAGACACTCATGGGGTCCCCAGATCCCCTTGGTCCTCACGGTGGCAGCACACACTGATGACGTCAGTCTGCAGACACTTGTCCTTCTCCACCTGATGGCCTTGTCTTGGCCCATGAGCAGGAGGCTTGGAAGTACTGAGAAGCCTTATGCACACTCAATTAGTTCTTAAAACTTCTGGATGGCTTTGCTTAGGGTTAGGCAGATTGCTCTTTGACATAAAGCAAAGCTCTTTGAGGTCAAGCATCATGTCCAGTTCACTACAACAGACCAGGAAATCCCACTTTCACAATGCTCTTTGGGAAAGAAGTGAGAAGAGTGCTCGTTGGCACAGTAGTGGCTGTGCCTTTGAATGCCTGTGGGGCTTGGTATTTCCTGAGTGTGGAATGAACGTGTGATAGGATTGAACGATTGGCAAACAAGGAGAAACCCAGTCTTAAGGGACCTGAAACTAAGAAAATTTAGGGGGGCTTTTTATTATGGTAAAGCATACATAACATCAAATTTACCATTTTAACCATTTTTAAGTATACAATTCAGTATTAATACACACTTCACAAAGTTGTCTGTCAACTTCTGTCTATGTCTAGAACTTTTTCATCAACCCAGACAGAAACTCTGTAACCATTAAACATAACTCCCTGTTCTCCAAATCCCCCAGCCCCTGGTAACCTGTCACTTATTTTCTATTCCTATGAATTATTTGCCTAATCTAGACCTCTCATACAAGGGGAATCATGTATTTGTGTCAAGCTTAACTTAGCATGATGTCTTCTAGGTTTATCCTTGTTGTCCTGCTTCAGAATTTCATTCCTATTAAAGTCTGAATAACATTTCATAGTACATATGTACCACATTTTGTGGTATTTTTATCCCTTGATGGATACATAAGTTGCTCCACCTTGAAATTATTGTGAATAATGCTGCTATGATCATTGACATATAAGCATTTGTTTGAGTCTCTGTTGTAAACTCTCTGGGGTATATATCTAGGACTGGAATTGCTGGATTGTGTGATGATTCTTTGTTTAACTTTTTAGTTAAACTGTTTAAGCACAGTAGCCATACCATTTTACACTTGACAGGTTGAGGGCAGGCAGAGTTTGTAAAGTTAAGAATTAAAAAAATGTATTATCTTTACACATGATACAAAAGTGCATTTTTCTGGCTCTAGGATGTGGTGATGTCTGTCCTCTTGGTCATGAGATGGCTGCCTAAAATCCTGCAAACATGTTTCTCAGGGCCTTCCTGGGAACCTATGTAAGGGAGAGAGGCCTTAGAGCTAAAGCTTCATTAGCTTCATGCAAAACCTATCCCTGTGGATTTATAGCTCAAAACAACTGCTTGCCATTTGCCAGAGATCACTGAAGTTATGATCCTACAAATACAGTAAAAGAGGGAAGAGATATTTTTAGTGTTTCTGAGCACCACATTCAGACTGGGCTTTGACATTTCAGTCTCCCTCTGTGAGTTAATGCCTCCCCTGAACAAGATCCTTCTCAGTATCACCTTAGACCCAGTTAGGAGGGCCCTGCTCTAAGCCACATGCTCTGGAGGCCCTCACTCCTGCTAGGTTCCAAAGTTCTAAGACTTTTTTTTTTTTTTTTTGTCCAGACTATTCTTCAGTTGCCTAGGGCTCTGAAATTTCTTCCAAAGGACCAGGATTTTCTTTCAGAGCCCATGTGTACCTCCTCTGCAGGTCTATCCTTCCGAACCTGTACACACTGTGGTATGCGGCTGCTGGAGGCAGAATTGAATGAAACTTGAATTCATGGGCTAATCTAACTATGTTTCTAAGATGCCATACAGGTAGGACAGAGCTGGGGAATGGGAAGGGAGGACAACCAAGCCATGTGTCATGGACTGCATGCACCATGTTTCAGCTTGATGCTACGGAAGGAGTCTAAACATTCGGAATTGGAATTTGGATTTTCAAGTTGTTATGATAATATACTACTTTCTGAGGGTTGAGTACAGGACACATTTAATTTAGCAGTTTCTGGCTTAATTTATAACTTTTAGATACTCACCATATTGTATGTGGGTCATCATTTTTACCGTGCTCTTGCTCCCATAAATTATAGGAATGGTCCTGGTCTTTCCTTCTCTCTTTGAATTTGTTAAACAAAAACTCATCCATCAAAATGTCTTAATCTATGAAGAGATGATCACTTACTTAAGAGTCTTATTGTTAAGTAGCCTCAGGATTCGTTGGACAACATAAAATAGCATCAAAAGCTCAGCACTTTCCTTTATTCTCATCTATCATCTCAGAAGGAAACATCTGTCCTCATGTTGCCAAGATGCCTGCCTCTCCTCCAAACATCACATCATAACATGACAGTGACCTGACCAAGAAGCAAGGAGAGCAAGGGGACATCAAGAAGATTTTATTTTATTGGTTTTTACTTTTCAGTGTGGAGAATCTTAGTCAAATACCCCAGAAGAATTCTCTTTCCATTTTATTGGCCAGAAGTGGCTGTATTATCTATTTCTAGACAAAGCACAGGTAAAACAGGAAGGGTTCTTTGGTTGGTTTACACCTGTAGGATTTGTCCCATGGGGGTTGCACACGTGGCTGCCTGAAAAAAAAAATCATGAGGTTACTCTCAGCAAAAAACAAGGGAGCACTGGCTTTAGGCTGGGAAGCCATAGCAACAGACAGAGAGAGCGGTTACTTTCCTTAGAATTGTAAAGGAGGATTAGTAATTAGGAAGTAAAGAAGGATAGGGGATTTGTCACAGGAAAGAAAAGGCAGCCTCAGCTAAGCTTGTAATAAGCAGATTGTGAGAAGAAAGTGTTCGAATGAAGTTCTATGGGCCTTCATTATAAATGGTGAATGATTAATGACATTGCATTTCATTAAATTTATGAGTTGTATTTGTTACCCAACACATCACTAATAAATAACGGCTGATGGATTAATATTGCTGTTCTCCATCAATATTTTCATAATGTCTTTTCACCAGAATTAACTGTTGCCAGGAGAAAAATCAACCCTAAACCCTTCATTGCTCATGAAGCAAAATGACTTAATCAGCTCGTCCTGGAATTGAAAGGAATCTGGAGCCACCATTTAAAATCCTGACAGAGCATTCAACCGCTGACATTCCAGGGAGAAGCAACTGGGTTTGACTTCTCTTTGTCTTATCCCAGGGATAAAGCCATAGATATATTGTAGAAAAAGTGCACAGATGCCAGTGAGGTCCACACATCTGAAAGCCACTGGGTGGCTTGCCTGACCCCCAGGTATTTCACATGCTTACCTATTACTTCCTGGAAACTCAAAGTTTACATCTCAGCAGTTGTGGGGTTATGGTGTCATACTTCTATGCATAGAATAATACACTTACATAGACATACATACTTGGACCTACAGATACCACACATATAATAAGTGGCCTGGAGGTTGGGATTAAGTCTGAGTAGCTATAATTCTATGCAGTCTCCAGAGGTGGCATCTCAAGTTAGGTAGGGCTATAGTACAATGATGGAGGCGATATCCACTTGTGGAAGTGAGCAGGGCAGGATATCACGGCATATGTAAGGCAGAGCCTTCATGTGGGCACTGGGCTTTCTCACGGCATGTGGTCAGCTGAGAACCCACATTCCCCTGGACACAGGAAGTAAAGGCTGTTAATTTTTTAAGCCCTGAGCTGGGTACTTGGCACTACATCACTTCCACTGTACTCTATTTGTCAAATAGAGAACCCAGATCCAGAGGCACAGGACATAGACTTTGCCTCTTGATGGGAAGAGTATCAAAGAATCTGGGGGCCATATTTTAAAACAGCCGCATTAGCTTGAGAGACACCTGAGAGTGCCTCGTCTGGCCACCTCCTCTTAAGCAGCAGTGCCCACTCCCCAGAATTGCTCCCTGGCATAATACCTCCTTACTACCATTATTTGGGTTTACATTGTGAATGCATTTATTTAATTTCATAGTTCATGCTATTTTATTTTCTCAAATTTCAGAATATTATGGGGGCACTAATGGTTAGGTTACATGGATTATTTTTCTCCAGCTTGAGCAACATTGTAAGTATAATTAATTTTAATCTTATTCTCTGTCTGTTATGAAATTTTCACAAGAGAAGGAGCATAGGAGATCTTGTTTACAACTTTAGGTGTTATCCCCACGTAGTAGATGCTCACAAAACACAGAATTGATACACAATAAACATTTTTTGAGTGGATGAGTGGCTGAAATGTTTATCATATATCTCTTCCAACAGCTCAAAACAAAGATACTCACTGTAAAACCAGTCCCTTAGGCTTCTTTAGGGCTCTTATTAATATAATCATTCCCGGACATGAGGCTGTAGCTATTAATAATTATCACAGAGTTAGGCTGTGAAGCTGTTACCCAAAGCTGCCCATAGCCAACACAATCGTGGCTGAGCTTTGCCTTATGCAAGTGCACCAAATACTCTGTCACACAAATTCCTAGCTCTGACATGAAAAAAATTGGATTAGGAAATAGCTAAGGAAGAGATATTCATGAAGGCACAGGTTTCTGAGTGCAGGGAAGAAAATGTCTGTGTATTTCTTACTGTCCGTAGTTATGGAGTTATTGGTAAGCAAACAGAAAGACTGCTACGGTAATTCTGAGAAAATAGGCTGAGTGACTTATTGCCTGTTGGTTCAGAGCCTGCAAATCTGTTTTCCAAAGTGTAGCCAGGATAATGCTACAGAATAATGTGCAGCTTTTTACCTGCTCCCAAGTCCTTTATTCAGTCCCCGGAGGGAAAGCTGAGTGAAAAGAGGGATAAGAGAAACCCACACACCAATTCTGTATGTGTTACAGGCCAGCTAGCTCCAAGACGGATATTTACCAGACTTCCATTTTCATCTCAAATTAGTAACGCATCTCTGTTAATGAAGGTAGACCTCACCATGATTGTGCATCTCTATTTCTTTTTGGAAGAAAATAAAGTCAATTAAAATCACTGCATTTCAGAAGGGAAGCAATTCACACAGTGTTTTATTAGTAGCACAATGCTGCTGTTTTTCTTTGTTACCAAGACAGCAATTAACAGGCTTCTAATGGCACAGAGGTGGGCGGCTAGCAAAGCAGGCTCTTAGGAAGGTGGCTGCTTTTAGACCTCTAAGCAGAGAAGGAATCTTTCAGGATTTAAAAACAAAATAAAATAGCTTATCTGTGCTGTGAGTCTCTTCACATGAGTTTGTAGATCTGCTTCTATTCACCAGCCTAATACTGTTAATGGTCGAACCATTTTAAAAAATGGTATTTTTCTTATATCTCAAGTATTAAAATAATATAAAGCAATCATTTACATCATTTCAGGAGAGTAAGGAGTGGTTTCAGAAGATTTGATTACTATGAGATTGCACTTGGGAAATTGGGTAATTATTTTCATACATTGTATATTTTGATAGGTATGATTTTTCTTTTTGATTCTATTGTTTATATTACATATGTATATATTTTTTGTTTTAGTTGCAAAGGTAACAAGTTTGGCTTCAGGAGAGAAAAGAAATGCTTTGTTAGAAGTTGGTGACATTTTTCTGAGAAAGTCACTGTGACACTAAAGAAAGTAGAAATCAAAGAGCTAATGTCTGACCAAGATCACTGCGAGAAGGAGGGAAGGACCCTAGGTCTCTGGATACACATAAAACTGAGTGGAGAAAATACTCTAGCCAGAAACCTGATAGGATCAAAACAGAACTCTTCATATTTCCTTTCATCCTAAAATGGTTTTTCTCCCAACTCCCCCCAACCTTCCCCCAAATGTTATTATTCTTTCAGTTTGCCAGCTGGAATATTCTATCCTTATGTCTTTTATCTTCTTGTTGTTTTCTAAGATAGGCCTTTAGCTGAGCTATTTATCTCTGTCTTTCTCTCCATCCCCCTTATATCTATCTTTTTATTGTTATTTTAATTTTTCTTTTCATTTCCAGTTAGCAGTGATTTTTTGTTTGTTTGTTTAGTTCTAGATACACTGAATTCATATAAGATATCGAGAATGTAATTTTCACCAAATGGGTATAAATGTATGATCAGAATTCAGGAGAAACCTCAGGATTTGCAGGAAAATTTGGAGTTGAAATCCACTCATAAAAAGAGACAGTGGAGTGGTGTTGGATTTCATGATAGTGAACTGAATGGAGGTAGACCAGAGAGAAGTGAAGTTCCAGAGTCTATTCATAATGATAATGGGAGCAGGAAAAGAGGCAAATGTTCAGAAAATGAGACAAAAGAGAATGGCAAGTCCAGTGCACTGGGAAACAAAGAAAAGCCAAGCTTCATGAAGAGGTTGTCAAGTCATCACTGCCAAACACGGTAAAGAGGTTCAGAAAGAATGGAAATGTGAGCATCTAGTTGGCTTTGACTTCTACAAGGGGCTTTCCAGATCCCGTGAATGTAGGAAACCAAATGGAATAAGAACGAGAAATGAATCATGGTACAGAAGTAAAGTCTAAATAGCAATAAACATCTTCAAAATGGGTCTTAAAACTTCTCAAATCATTCTCACCTTTACTCTTGTCCTAGCCTGGGTTTCCTTCCTCCCCTCCCAAAACAGAGCCCAGGGAAAGGTCTTGAGCACAGGCAGTCTTTTGTGGAAACTGATCCCAAGAAACGAGTGGGATCTAGGGAAGAGTGAAACGCAGAAGATGAGAAAGAAACGGGAAGACAGAAAGCCAGTGAAGGGGAAGCTGTTCGTACCTCCAGACCAGAAGGAGGAGGAAATGTTAGCCTGGTGCCCTCTTTCTCTCTATTTTTTTGAACTCTACTTTTTTTGAAGCTCTGGCCTTAAAGTTGATTTGAGAACATCTGATAGAATACTCTTTACTCACCCTAATAAGTTGTTGTACCCTGCTCCCTCAATCTAATGAAGACTTTGGCTGCCAGACACTCTTATATTCAATTTCCCTCTCTCTCTTCCCCTCCAAAGCTTAGGGAATATAGTTTATTTATTTCTTCTGGACAGGGAGCTATCTTGCTTTTTAGATAATTTTATTTCTTCTATTTCCCTCCCCCTCAGTAGATTTAGTTCTTCAGAGACAAAAGCCACATCTGTGTATTTGTCATATGAGACAAAACATACACACACACATACACACATACTCACACATACAAACACACATATACACACACATACACATATACACACATATTCCCACATACACACATATATACACACATACACACAGACTCACACATACACATATACACACATATTCCCACATACACACATACACACATATACACACACACACACATACACACAGACTCACACATACACACATACACACATATATACATACACACACACATACACACAGACTCACATATACACATATACACACATGTGCATACACATACTCACACATGCACATACACATATACACACATCCACATCCACACATACACA
>NW_003852420.1:3568212-3572373 GCF_000181295.1 Otolemur garnettii
CACACATCCACATACTCACACATACACATATACACATACTCACACATACACACATGCACACACATACACATACACACACCTACACACATACACACACACATAACCAAGGAAAGTGGAGGATAAACACTCCTCTTCCCCGTCCCTGTGGGAATCAACTTGCTAACATGCCCTGGGACTGGCCTTAGGTCCTTCTCCATCTCATTCTGGAAGTACTTGAATGAGACAAAGGAAGGCAAAAAATAAAGTGTAGAAAACCATAAATGGATGTCTCCAAGCATATTTAGTTATGAATATCTTCAAATGAATACTTGAATAGGGGAAGGGAAGAGGAGATAAAGCGAGAGAAAACTGTAAGTTATTAGTTTCAAATGTAATCCAGCCATAACAGTGTACCTTGATGGTAACAGGCTTCAAATTTCTAGATTAGGCACCTTGTATTACCCCCTTATACTGACTGCCTACTACGATCCTGGGTGTCTGGGGAGCACTGCGATATTTGTGTGTTGTTAATACCGTTGAGGCATTGTTAAACCTAAGAGGAAGGCCCTGAGGGATAGAAAGGTCTTCTTCTTTTTGCATAGCTTCTGAAGCAGGTGAACATCTCTGTTCTGGGAGTAGAGAGGGGCCACATAGGGAAAGGTCAGGTAATCATTAGCAACAGAAAGAAAGGAGTTGCAAATTGCCTTTGTGGGGGAAAATTTCCAGCCTTTTCACTGGCTTAAACACTGTTCTTTTTAGGGCCTCAGAAGGAGGAGTAAGTGTTTCCAAATATCTAGCAACTTCAATAATCCCAAATTCTCTTCTCAGTCCATTCCCCTTGTATCCACCAACGTACTCCTCCTTGATCTTGTCTGTGTAGCCTTTCCTTGCTTGTAGCTCTTGGTGTGATCAGTTCTAGCTGTTTGTGCTATGACTTTTTACCCACTGGCCACATCTGAAAACTCTTGGATAATTGTCTTAGTTCATTTGTGTTTTGAGAAAGGAATACCTGAGGCTATGTAATTTATAAAGAAAAGAAATTTCTTTGGCTCATAGTTCTGTGGACTGTACAAGAAGCATGGTGCCAGTGTCTGCTTCTGGTGAGAGACTCAGGGAGTCTCCAATCATGGCAGATGGAGAGGGGAACCAGCATGTCACGGGGCAGAGAGGGGGCAAGAGAGAGAGGAAGGAGGTGCCAGACTCTTTTTAACATTTAGATCAGGAATTATTAGAGGGAGAACTCTAATAATTAAGCTGAGGATAAGGCCCATGACCAAACACCTCCTCACCTCCAATTTTGGGGATCAAATTTCAACATGAATATGGCGGGGACAAATATCTACACTATTATCAGTAATGTAATGATTAAGCAAAGTCAGGATATATGTATGGATGGATTTATTTGTCTTGATTCACCTAAAGTTAAGACGATTTTTGTTAATCTCAGAAAGCCTGTCTAATTTAAACTCTGCTGTTCATCATTGTAGAAGTTTGTGTGCAGTGGACAATTCTCTGTTGCTTTGTAACTGGACCAGACTAAACACCCTTGGTTATTTTCACTTTGTCTTTGTTTCCAGAGATTAATGTCACTGCAGTGAACATTGAGTAATGACCCTGTCCATCCCTCTGTTTCTATTTGGACAGTAAATAAAGAACAAACACTGAGCAGCATTGGTTTTCAGCAGAGAGGACATATTTCAGTGATTTTGTTACTATGAACTGCATTTTTTTAACAGTCCCAATTAACGGTACAGACATTAAAATAGGATTCTATATGAAGGGAACTGTCCAAATTAATTTTTTTGCCAGAACCTACTCATAGCCCTGGATAAAGGTTTGTGGGGGAAGACGAGGCAGTCTGTTTTCCTCTGTAACTGCTGAAGGTGTATGGGAAGAGTTAGAAGCAACTGGATATTTTAGCTTCCCAAAATGGGCCCTGATGTTTCTCAATGCATTATCTAGGAGCCTGGTATCATGTGAGATACAACCAAGACGCTGTTCCAGTGATGTGCTCTGGAGTCTGCTGCCAACAGATTCCCTGGTATGAAGTCTTAGATAGACCTAATTTTTGCTCAGTTTTGCTCACTGGCAAGGGGGGCTTATTTAAGGGACTGACTTCTAAATGTCATACAGGGAAATAGTGTCTAATACTCAAACTGGGATTTCCTAGGAAGGTAACTCTTTGTCAAAGAGCCTGCTTAGCAGAGAATGGTGGTTCATCTTCCTGAGTAATTGGAATTACCTTGGGTAAAACATCTTTCTGCTAAAAGTCTCTAATTTCCCAAAGATTATTTTTAACTTCTATATACATATACAGGGTGGCTGTAAAGTTCATATGCAATTTAAAATAAACTATATATATATACACAAAAATGTCATATACCAGGTTTTAATATAACCATGGAAATGATAGCCATTACCCAAGCAAACATTAACAATGCATTTGTAGGAGATGGTTATACATTTCCTTCTCAGAGTCATGAGAGTAGGCTGGATCTTATTGTGAAAGTTACATGAGGAAGACGCCCGGGATTGCTGGATACTCCTCTTCACCACTAAGAGAGACCTTGTCCTAAATCTCCCATGGTTAATGATATTGACAGATTCTAGAGTCTCTTGAAGAAAAATAAAAACTTTTAAAAAATATATTTTGACACATTGTGTACCTACCCAACAAGTATGCCCGGGGATGACAGAGTAAATACAGAGAAAGAATAAATTACACAGGGGTTGTGGGTTGTGTCCATTACAACTTTTTATATTAGTGAATTTGCCTGGAAGTGATAGAAACTGAACTTAAGTCAGAAATTTATTAATCAACTAGGAAGTCTAGAGGTGGGCGTGCCTTACAACTCCTGGCTGATTGAGTGTGAGCTCTCAAGCACTGCTGGTGGAAATGCACAACTGTAGAGCCACTTTGGAAAATACAGGGTGGCCATTGCCCACGAACTCTATGGCCACCCTGTAGTTTGGCGGTTTCTTATAACACCATGTGACCCAGCAATCTCACTCCTAAGAATTTACCCAAATGAGAGGAAAACCTGTGTATGTTCATGTTTATTGTAGCTTTATTCATAATTGCCCTAAACTGGAAATAAACTAAATGCCCCTCCATGGGGGGGAGGGATAAACAAATTGTTATATATCTCTATGTACAATGGAATACTTCTCAGCAATAGAAAGGAATAAACTCCTTATAAATACAATACCTGGATGAATCTCAAATGCAATGTGCTAAGTAAAAGGAATGGGATTTCCAGTCCCACCCACTATCTGATTCTAAGTGCATGACATTTTTGCAAAGGACAAACCACAGAGCCAGTAAACAGTTGAATGGCTGTCAAGCCTAGGAAGAGACTCACTATGGATGGATGCATAGAGAATTTTTTTGGGAGGGTGGGCGATGGAGTCATTCTATATCCTGATATTCTGATTGTGGTGGTGGATACACAACTGGTGTACACTTGACAACTTATTGAATTCTACAACACAACTACAACATACACTCGCACACCCCAGGGATGCGAATGCATCCACTTAGCAATCACTGGCTCTTTTTCTTGTGATTTTCAGTGGCCTCATTCTCTCCTAATATGTATGTTTTCCTTCATGCACTGGACAGATAGCAAGTGTATTACACAGAGGTACAGGCTCACATGAACTCATCTTAGTAACTTTAGAGGAAAGGGAAAATTTTCTACCTCCAAATGTGTGCATATCAAATTCCAGGAAAAGATTCCTTTGGTCCATTTTTGGTCCAGTGAAACTCCTTGGCTAATCCATTTTACCAAACTGATGAATTTTTGAAAATCACCAGTTCTTTCTTGGGGCCAGAAAGGTGAGCTATGGTGATATATCACATAGAATAGAGGGTAAGTCCAGTCCCACAACTTGGAGGTGGCCCTACTAGAAGAGATCAGGCAGACCAAGAAGGGAGAGACCATTCTACTACTTGACTTCCACTGACAGGATGCAGGAAGACTACTAATTAGTGACATTAATGCAATAAATTGCCACAAGTGTTACTGCAAGGTATTTAAATCTGTCCTTTCAAACCATATCAGAATGCCTAGGACCTTGGGACAAAGGAAGATTCCTGATTATTTATAAGGTTCACATTTTGGTTCTAATTTTTTGTTCTTATTATTGTTACTGTTGCTGTTTTTTTTTTTTTTTTTTTTT
>NW_003852420.1:3572393-3573699 GCF_000181295.1 Otolemur garnettii
TTTTTTCTGGAATCATGAACTCTTTTGAGAGAACTTTAAACTAATTCCTTTGAAAACTGTAGGGGACATGAGGTCAGATATCCAACTCTTTCTCTTCTCATTCTCTCCTACCCTATCTCCATGAGATGCCTAAGTCTAGCCCAGTGGGGCCGACTTTATGATCCCTTAGGAAGCTTGTTAAACAGACTGTTGTATCTTACCCCAGAGCTCCTGATTTAGTAGGGCTAGAGTGGTACTGAAATTCTACATTTCTAACATGTCTACAAGTTCTTAGGTGATGTGGATATTTTTGGTCCACGGACCAGACTTTGAAAACCACTGGTAAATGATTTCATCACAATCTGTCCTAATTCAGCTTTCTCCAAGTCTGCAGATTCTTCCAGAGTTGTCTTAGTCATGAAAGGACCTGAGTTTAAGTTTATTGTAACAATTGCACTCTTGATGCTTCTTGGAGGGGCACTGCTGGGAAGAAAAACAATAAGAAAATTAAATAGTTATTCATATATTGATTCATATCTTAAAATGGAGCCGTTTAAAATATAGAAAATGTTCTTCCAGCAGAATAAAAGGTAGGAGAAATTGGTCCTTAAAGTTGCACTTAAAAATCTTAACATCTACTGTAATAGAAAAAGAGCCTCCTTTTTAAAATGAATCATTTTCATGCTTTTCATTACTCCATTAAAAGAAAAACCTAACAATGCATATTTATATATTTTTATAAATACATATGTATATGAACAATTTTGTTCCTGTTTTTGCTTAAAATCCTATGTATTTCCTCACAGCATTCCAAACCCTCTAAGAATAGAATTTCTTATTGGAGGTTCAGGACTTCTATCAGATTCTGCATAAATTTTTCATGTTCTACTTTTTCATTGATGTTTCTGATTTCCAAAAGTTAAGAATTACAAATAATGATTTGAAATTTAAAAAAAGAGACATGATGGTTTGGTCATATTGTAAAAAATGAATCATTTATTCCCCACCTATAATCCTAGTTGTTTAATTATAAGAAGTCTGTACAAATATTGTACAGTCTGATTATCTAGCAGCCTGGCCAGTTCTGAGCACATTTGTGTCGGGATTTAAGCTTCTGAATGAAAAGAGACATTGGGGCAGTTTGCCTGTGTGTCCTTACTCCCAACCCTTTTAAGTCTATCTGGTCCTATCTTCTAGTTTCTAGCCATTTTGCTTTTTTTATTACTTTTTTCTTTTTCGAGATAGTCTCATTATGTTGCCCTTGGTACAGTGCTGTGGCATCATAGCTCACAGCAACCTCAAACTCTTGGACTTAAGTGATTCTCTT
>NW_003852420.1:3573994-3575355 GCF_000181295.1 Otolemur garnettii
TTTTTTTTTTTTCTCCCCCGCAGTTTTTGGCTGAGGCTGGGTTTGAACCCACCACCTCTACCATATGGGGCTGGCATCCTACTCCTTGAGCCACAGGTGCCACCCAAAACAGGTGATTCCTTTATGCTCTTTCCTTTGCAGCCAGGTTGGCTCCAGGGAGACACCTGCATAGTCTAAAAGACCATGTCCCCAAGGATGTTCTGACCCTCAAGGATCTAAATCACCATAATTCTGTTGCTGGTCCAAAGAGTCTGCTTGTCACTTAAGCCAATCAGCAGAGAAGCAGATGAGAGAGCTATAGTTTCACTTTTATTTACAGAAAAGCCAGTAATTTCAGAGAGCAGTAGGGATATTTTTAAAAGAACTGTTCTTTTCTCTTGATTCCTTTCATTGTTCTTATATTCTAACAGTAAGCATTAGTAGTGTTATTAGTTATTATAGTTATGTTAAATAGATTTCTTTTTATAGGTTATAAGGTTACATAATTTAAAAGAAATTTTAAATGGTTATATTTTCAAATTATTCTTACTTTAAGCTAAATTTATAGTGAGTTACAACTCACCCAATGCAGAGTGCCTTGGATTCTTGACTGGTATCATGGAGTCCAGTTCTCTAACTTATGGCAGTGGCCTTGGAAGGGAATAAACAACCTCCAGGCGTTAGCACAAGTGCTCATCCTTGTCAGGGCTCGGCCTCGTTAGAGTCTGACCAGCAGTGCCCTGCCTGAAATGGCCATTCAGGTTAATAGTTCCACAGTCTATTGGAATCTAGACCTCTCTTGGATGACCATTCTCCCTTAACATCTTCTGATTTCATGATCTTTGGGATTATTTTAGCCCTGTTGTAGATCAGTTCTGGCAGGAAATCCATTTTGAAACCTTGATTAACATACAGGAATTCCTTTGGGAAATTCTTCCCCTGTGGGTAAGTTAAAGGGGGGAGTGGGACTGAGAGAGAGTTTAGGGAGCAAGGCAGTGGCTGCAGAGGCCTCAGTGGAGCCTAAGCGGTGCTCTGGAACTGGGGCAGCCCCGCAGACCTGTCTCAAACTGAGGCACGAAGTCAAGCCCTCCTATGACCCTTGTTGGCAGCAGGCTAACCCTGGATGGGCAATTTTTCCTTGAGAGGGATTGGCTCTATACCATCAGCAGCTGCCCCTCCTGAGAACCAGGAGAATGGGGGCGTGGCTCCTTGGAGGATCGGGTGATTTTCTCTAACATCCACTGTGACCCCACACAACTCCGTCCCTTGACCAATTTCCAGACAATGCACTTAGTGAATATTATTAACCAGGTTTGGGGGATCATAGGGAGTGTTCTGTCTGCCATTTCCCTCACCCCATCCCTACTTTCTCTCCCAGCCTA
>NW_003852420.1:3576312-3582962 GCF_000181295.1 Otolemur garnettii
AGCCAGCAAGAGGCTTCCTGCCATCAAGTCAGTCTGACTCCTGTCTTCCCTCTTGGACTTGTAAAGACTCTTGCAAACCTTGGCTCACCAGGATAATCCAGGGTAATCACTTTATTTTAAGGTCAGTCGATTAGCAACCCTAATTCTATCAGCAACCTTAATTTGCCCTTGCCATGTGATGTAACACATGCACAGGTGTTGGGGATCAGGGTGTGGGCATCTTTGGGAGAATATTACAGGCAGTCCCTAGGTTATAAACAAGATAGGTTCCATAGATTTGTTCTTAAATTGAGGTTGTAACCAGTACATTTACCTTTGTAATAGCCTTTGTTCCTAAGTGCAAGTTGTACCTAAGTTGGATGTTTGTAACTCAGGGACTGCCTGTATTCTGTCTTCCACACCAGGACTCTAGGGTCTCTGCCTAGACAGACCTGAGCCCATGTGGTCTATCTTGTGAAGGCAGACACTCTGCAACAGCACCCAGGGCTGGCCAAGGGGCAGCTGTTGGGGATGGTGAGGAAGTTTGGACAGGCAGGCTGGGAGGGCCCCTCACAATCCTGATGACACATTGTGGGGCGTGCAAAGGACAGGCTGCCAGGTAGGTTGGGGAGCTGCTATTGTAGGTTGGCCCTGGGGCTTCACAGCACTGGGGTCTGGGAGGAGGCAAACACACACACACAACAACTAGCAGGAAAACACAACACACAAACAGAAAATATGTTTCAATTTTCTGATTAAAAGAAGGTTAATTGATATTTAAAGCCCTAATCCAGTGAGTTCTTTGATATTTTTGAGAAATGAAATCACAGATGTTTCTGTTCTCTGCCTGCACTTTATGTGACTTTATAGTTCGACTTTAATTATTTCTGGAACAAAATGAGTAATAAATAAAATAAATAATGTCTTTAACTTGACTGGAAATGTTCTTCTTTATGCAGGCAAGCTCGGAAATACAACAGAATGTCAATTTATAACTTCATTTAATTGCACAATGGATGACTTATGTTCTGAGGGGAAAGAGAGGCTGAAATGTGGTTACCTTGTTGTTTTGAAAGTTTGAGTCATTACCAAAAGAAAAAAAAAATCAGTTAGGCTCACTTTCATGTCGCTGGAGCACTTTCAGGGAAATAAGAATGTATCCACACTAAGCCAGTGGATACCAATATGATATAAGAACAATCTTCTGATCTATAAAGCCTGGTAGCCAACCTCAGTGATGAATCTTGCCAACCCAAAGAGCCACATGGTGACTCACTCAGGTGACAAGTGTCTAAGTAGCCAAAGTGTTCAATAAACTGGCTTTAGCATTAAATGACAAGAAGATGGGACTCCAAGCAGCCTCTGGACTTTAAGCTTCTGCAATTTTATGTCCCTAAGAATCTGATACCCTTCTGAAATTTAGTTAAACATTCGTCTGTTCTTTCCTTTTTTAATCTTTGGAGCTGCATTGCTGTGCTCCTTGTTACCATGTAGGGTTTACCCAAGGTGCAGCAGTCAAGTTTGAATGTTTACCTCCCTAACTCTTCGTCTAATTGAGTGAGATGACTTCTCCATAGTTCTTTGTGATTGATCTAAAATAGTATCTGGCAAGAAATCTTAACCTTTTTGACCCTTAATTCCAACTTCCAAGTTGCAGAGGAAGTGCTTGTTTCTTTGTAGTTCAGTTTTCCTGGGAAACATAAAATTAAACACTCCGAGCAGCCAACTTTGAGGAGGAATCGTGCTGCAGTCTGAGAGTGTTTTCCTCAGGATGGAGTTGAACTGTGTTTCATGGAACACAGGCAAGGCTAACTGGTTGATTAAGTGGAAAAAAAAAAAAAAAGAAAGAAAAAAATCATTTGAAGTAAAGGCTCATAAAAAATGATTCCTACGTACTTTAAACATTTTTATTTTAACTTAAAATATATCAATTGGTGTTCATTTGCCCATCTTTGATGTAAAGCTGAGGTCTTTCCTCTGACTTTCTTAATTGGCCTCCCATCTTGTCTCTTTTAATAAATCACACACTTAACATGTCCCCTAAAATCTCTAACTTTAGTTTCTTTACATTGGAGCAAGAATTAAAGTGAATTGCAAAGTGATCTGATTGAATCATCTTCTTCGATTGTTTTTTTTTTTTTTTAATTGAATGGTAACTGTGTACATTGATGCACTTTGGGGGTACAGTGTGGTGTTTTCATACATAATCCAAGACACTTCCATCAAACTGGTTAACATAGCCTTCATGTAACTTTCTTAGTTATTATGTCAAAACATTCATATTCCACTCATATAAAGATTCACTTGTACCCTTGCAAGATGAACCACAGAAGTGGACCCTTGAATCCCTCTCCCTCCCCCCTCTCCCCCCTCCCTCCTCTTCTTCGATTGTTAACTATTTCTCTCCAACACCTTTACCATTTTCTCAGCCACACCTAACCCAGCAAACCATTTGCTCAATTTCATCAAACCATTCTGAAGCATTCAACTTACTTTTCACTTAAAGATCTCTTTTTTACGCACTCATATTTCTTCCATGCATTAATTTGCTTACCTACTTACATAACAATTATAAATCTGATACATTTGGCAATAAACCTAGCTGACTCTTGGTGAGAATATTTGTTATTGAGACAGAATAGAAGTGTGCTGGCTTGCTAGAAAGAAGCTTTGACTGAGGGCTGGGGATGTCTAGGGTACTCTGCAGAGGCTGACTGTGCCCCACACTGGCTGCTAGGCTCACTTTGAATGTCACCTAAGGCCTTGGTTTCTTCCTCCCTCAAGCATTCGTGTCTCTGAGGGAAGTCAGGCATTTCTGGGAAGCTAGCAGCCCCAGGAGTAAATGAGGTTCCTAAAGGAGGAGTGTTGATAGGTGAACACTCAGCTCTCTTGTTCCATGGGACAGTTCTGGGACAGATTCTACTCAGTCCCCAATGTGCCCTAGTGGCCACCTCCTCACTGACAGCCCCTTTCTTGGTTCCCTTCCCCATTCTTATGGGCCGTCCTGGTATCATCTTTGAAATAAACAAATTACACTCAAGCCTTGACCCTGGGTTTCCTTTTGAGGGGACCTCAATTAAGACAAGCGCCAATCAATATGATGTGTACAAAGAACTGGGAGAACTCACCACATGGGTAGATTAAATGGGAGATAAGTAAGGAAACTTCCACTGTTTTTGGAAATCTAATTTAGTCCCTCCCTCTTCCAACTGTTAGGTAATTTTCATCCTTGTGTGTACACACATGCTCCTTCCCTGGAATCGAGTATTTGCCTTCCTCTTTTGCAACCCCAAGGAAGATACTTCTTGGGGAATGTGTCAGTAACCTTCTGGCCGAGATCAGAGTTTGGTGGCCTGTGTTCATCCTCCTGCCCTAGCTCACCTCTTTAATTCTCCATTTGCCTTGAATTTTACAAATTGGCCATCCTGGGTCTTTGACACCTTCTGTGTCCAGTTTCTATTTCTTATCCCGATTGCTAGTTCTGCTTTGCTTAGACCTTTAATTTACCTGTGGTTCTGGGTCCCTACTGTAGGAATCCATCACTAAACTGAGACCCTTTCTTTGACTTATGCCCTGAAATTCTCAGTTCCACTTCCTTCTCTTTCTTTCTTTCTCTCTTTCTTTCTTTCTTTCTTTCTTTCTTTCTTTCTTTCTTTCTTTCTTTCTTTCTTTCTTTCTTTCTTTCATTAAATCATAGCTGTGTGCAACAAGGCAATCATGGGGGACAGTGTGGTGTTTTGATATACAATTTGAGATATTTTCATCAAACTGGTTAACATAGCCTTCATGTCATTTTCTTAGTTGTTATGTCACTGCCCACCCTTATGCTTCCCTAAACTGTGATCGTGGCCCTCTGGCCTGTCTCTTGGATCAGACTCCAGCTGGTATTTCTAATGCATGGTGGGTAGTATTTCTAATGCATGTCTTTCTGAGTATTTTCCTGTAAAACTTACCTTCCTACCACTTAGAGCCATCTAAATGTTTTTCTTCAAAGACACACAATATTGAATTAATGCTCTTTCAGAAACAGAACAAAACTATTGTGCTCTCACTCTCCCATTCTTAAGAACAAGTGTTTGGATTGTAAAGTGATTGAACCACACTCTATTCTCTCTTATTAATGGAAAATTGGCCGTAAATTGCCGAGGCGTGACTAGCTCATCTCCCAACACAGCTGCAAATGCTTTATGTGGGGATCACTTTCGATTTCCGAGAATGAAAAGAGGAACTCTACATAACTGACACCTCTCTAAACATCACCTTGTGTCACTCAGAGAACCACTGTTCTAAGGAACCAGCTGATTGAAGACAGTGCCACAGTCCACCAAAGCTATTCCCTTGGAGTGCTTCTCATTTTCTCGTGGTGTGGTGAATTTGGCTACAAGTTTTGATAAGTCAGCCATTAGGTCTCCTCCCCCATTTAAAAAACTAATCTAAACTGTATATATGCCTTCAAAGTGCTTTGTATTTAATATACAATAATTCATAATACACGTAACATTTTTTACAATTTTAAAAGAACATCACATTTAACAAAACATCCTTACCCATGAATTATCTACTTTAATTTTCAAATTTCCTAGTTATACATATCTTAATATTCCAATTTTAGGGATAAATAAAATATTGAGATAAATTCACTGATGCCTGTAAGGACGTAGTACATACAAAGGTCCCAAGTTTGTGTCTTCTGACACCACGTCCACAGGCCCAGGAGACATCCATCTTTTGTTGCCCCTCAAGTCTTCCTTTTTCCTGGAAGCATCCCTCCTTTTGGAAAACTTTTCTTTCTGACTTCAGATGAAAGTCACAGAGTAGCTGCTAAGTATTGTGCCCTACTGACCCCTCTTCCCAGGGTTTATAATTTATGCAATAGAAAGAGAGTCCTAGTTAGCAATTTTTTCTAATAAGAACCAAGAGAAGATAGTTCTTCCCTCTCAGGTGATACGATAAACTTCAAAGGTCTTCTCTGTCCTATTTCCAGTCTTATAAGAAAAGCACACCAGTCTATGAGAATGATGTCAAAGAGAGACAGGAGATGATGAGAGGGAATCCTCTGACTTGCAGGAGGGTGATGCCCGCCCACGAGAGCAGCCAATCCACGCGGTACTCAGCCTTGGTAAGGTGTCAGCAAGTCACTTTCCCCCCTAAACCCTTGGATTTGGGATCTGTCAGACACATTCAAAAGACACAGGCCTGCTTACTTTCTTCCCCCCACCCCTGGGAGGGAAGAAGTTTTTGCCCAGGGCCGGTGCCCTATTCCTTTGAGCCCCAGGCGCTGCCCTAGACATAGGCTTTTCTTTCTGTTTGCTGCTATTGGCTCACAGCTGCTGTTTCTCCTGGGGAAAGTGCCTCAGGCTTCCAGGAGCTCTGCACCACCTAGAAATACCTACAGGTTGTGCCCTGTCTTTGAGGCAGCTTTTGGGCAAGGGCAGAGGATCAGGTGCCAGTCTCACTAAACTCCCAAAGGGACCTGGCTGTCCTAGATGTCCCCCAAAGCTACTATTTGCTTATCTTCTTTCCCTTCCCTTTTTTGCTTTTGTCTCTCTCCCAGTGGGTCCCTCCTGAGAGCACCCCTTCCCTTGCCAAGAATCCCCATCTCAGGCTCTGCTTTGAGGGAACCAAACCTGAGACATCATCTTCCTGAAGCTTTTGTCCTCTCCTCTCCATGTCATGTCTGCCGCCCCCTCTGGGCTCCTGCCCCCACCTCATCTTACATAGTTGCTAACTGTGTTGGTAAAGTAGAGCAGAAAGGCGGCTTGGTGGCGTCAGGATTTGGTGCTGAACCTGCATTATCCTGAACCTGCTTAGTCCATATTGCAAATGGCTACTCAGCTGAGCCAGTAGATTTGAGAGTGAGGGACATCCTGCATTTCTTAATATAGCATAGTAGCAGCGGCTGCACTAATTTTAGATAAGGACACAAAATGCCTAGGGATGTAAAGATGTGTCAGTGTGTGTGATCCTCTGCAAGATCAAATTACGTGGAAAAGCTTGCAAGAAGCACAGGAAAAATGGACTGCCTGGGGTTCACATGAAGGGAAGTAAATTCAGGGCTGGGGACTGGATGTGAGACACCCTTCAATGATGGTGTCCCTGGCTAACTGAGTCCCTGAGCCTGTGTGTGTGTGGGGGGGGGGTTGGGGGGAGTCTCTCAGAGCTACAATAGCGGAATTTGCTCTGAGGAAGAAGTGCAAAGAATAAACTGGGAAACTTATGAAAATTGGTAGTTTATCAAGGAAGAGTGGGATCTTCAGGTGAGTGGTGAAGACAGGGCCAGCCACAGGATAAGAACAGAGAAGACAGATGGAGGGGGAAAGAGCTTAGGAAAGGCCAGAAGGGCTGCTGGTCAACATCATAGCACACGCAGGGGTCTGAAAGTCTCCGTATGTAGGCAACTTACAACAACAGACATATCTTGGTCTGTGTTTGCCATGAGTGGGAGAGAAGACTTCATGTGCTTCCTCATAGAAAGAAGTGGCCAACACATGGAGTGTACTTTCTAAGTATTTTGTAACTAAAATTTTGTAATATTTTGTAACTAAAGGTACAAGTTAGCTGAAAGTTCCCATTTTCCCTGTTTATGGAGACTCTGGGGACTGTATATTCCAGAATGTTTAGGTAGAAAATGTGGCCAAAGCAGATCTGTTGTCAATGGGCACACATCTTAT
>NW_003852420.1:3583389-3591921 GCF_000181295.1 Otolemur garnettii
CGATAGATTCTAAACCACTATGTGGATGTGGCCTCCTATATTAGCTACTGTTCTACCCTGTAACTCCCTTTTGAAATTTATTTTCTCCGTTTTATAGAGTTGGAAATCTGAGACTCTGTCATATCACTGATATCATACAGTTAATTTTAAATCTGTTTTTTCTAAGCATAATGATTGTTAAGGGAATGTTAAATAATCAGTGCTGAGCGTCTGTTATATAAGCGCCGCTGTTTCCTCTGCGTAATATAAAGCTGAGCTTCCTTTTGTTTGTCCTCGGTTTTTCCCTTTTATAAGTTTTAACAACTACTTTCTAGCTACAGTGTAGCCAGAAATAGTGAACATGTCCAGGCCCAGGGACTCAGTAATAATCATGATTTGGCAGTTTTTATTCTGGTTCCTCCCTGCTTCCACTTTTCCCATCAAGAAAACAGACGTTTTTGAAAAGTATATTAGCATTTGGCTTCTCCTTCTTTTCCTCCATGGATTGAGTTGTCAGTCTTAGTCACCTCTAAGGGAGAAACACTGTCCTTGCAGGGTGACCCTCTTGATTTCTGACCTCTGATCATTGCCCTTGGACTTACTCAGTGGTTCATTTCCACTCATAGCAGTAAACCAAATAAAGAGCACTTACTAGAAAAATACTCACCAATCCCTCCAAATCCCACACACCATTCTCACTCTAGAGCCATGTGGCATGTGTGAATGTACATGAAACATTATCCACACCCATGCATACATGTAGCATGTCATTCTATCTTTTTTTATTATTTCAGGTTAATATGTGGGCATATGCAATTAGGTTACATTTTTTGAGTTTGTAAGATAAAGTCCAAAGTCTGAATTGCAGTTGAGTCTTTCACCCAGGAAGTAAGCTGTATATCCTACATAACGGAACCTGACAGGTGGGAACTTACTGAACCCCTTCTGCCCTCCTTGAACTTAATTGTGTTTTTCTCTCATGTGCGTCTGTACTTGTTGATCTACTATTTTCAGATTAGTACTGGGTACATGGGCTGCTTGCTTTCCCATTCTTGAGATTCTTTACTTAGGAGAATTTTCTCCAAATCCATCTGGGTAAAATATAAAAGATGTAAAGTCTCTATCTTTTTTGTGACTGAATAGATTCCATGGTGTACACCACAGCTATTAGTCCATCCATGGATTGATGGGCACTTGGGTTGTTTCTACATCTTCGTGATTATGAAATGAGCTGCTGTAAACATGTGAGTGCAAATGTCCCTATGGTAAACTGTCTTTTTTTTCCTAGACAGATAATTAGTAATGAGATTGCCAGATCAAATTGGAGATCTACTTTTAGTTCTTTGAGTATTATCTGTATTTCTTTTTGAAAAGGCTGCCTAGTTTGCAGTCCCACCAACAGTGTAGCATGTTATTTTAGATAAGAAAACATTCCCAGGAGATCACTATAGGCCCAGTCTTCTCATTTTATAGATGAGGGGCTGAAGCCCAGAGTTATGACTTTGTCTAGAGTTACACATGGTAGAGAAGCTATGACCCAAACACAATATCATTATCAATGTTTCTTCTCACAACTCCACCACTACTCAAAAGTGCCAGGGAAAGGCATGGTATGTGCCTGACATATTTTTGGTGTCATTGTTGTTATTCATGTTGTCATAGAAGATGTCCCAGGACTGCTTCCCCACAAGTAGATTCTGCAATAGGATTTGAGTGCAGGTGATTTATTTAAACTGTGCTCCCATGAGAAATCAGTGAGATTATAGAAGCAGCAGCTCAACAACCAATCAAGGATAAGACTTCAGCAGTTTTGGCACCCCAATCCTATGAGGATTGTAGGCATTCAAGCAACCTTGCATAGATCGTTCCCTTTGGGCCCAAGGAGCTGGGCTTTATACATCTATAGCAGTCTGTCACTGGCTTCAGCTCCCTTTCTGACTCTGTGCCCAAGTGCTCCAATGGCCAAAGAGATGACCCTTGAAGGAAGCCCCAATACTGTGTGCAGAAGCCACCTTCATCCTTCACATCTTGGTCCCTCTTCCAACACACCTTCCATGATCACCATATGTCATGTAGGTCCCATCCCCTCTCATCTCTATTCTATTGCCCTAGTTTGTTTTCTTTGGTATACTTACTGCTCAATGAATTCACTTGTCTACAGCCTAAAATCTCTGTGTTCATAATGCCTCCAATTTCATCTTTCAACATTTTATCTACAATCCTAGAACAATGCTTAGCATATTGTATGTGGTTAGTGTATATTTGTTGAATTGTAGTGAGTGGATGGCTTAAAAAAATCCAATCATGAGGCTTCTGTAGAGAAACCTGGAAGTATTGTGAAGTTCTGGCAGTAGGTTTTATGGCACATGAAATTGTTATACTCTCCTTATCATTATGCAAGGGAATATATATAAAAGATTGTATTCCAGTACAATCTCTAGTCCTTAAAATTACTGTAGATAATATTAGTCTTAATGGGTATATTTTACAGTGGTATAATGCTTCCGGAATATGTTTTGAAGAAAATTACGGCACTGAAGGGAGCCTTTTAGTTTTTTCACACATTATCTCTTTCAATGGAATATAATAGCTTCTCCTTTCCCCCAAAAGATGTGTGCATTTCATTATATGTCATTATCTGATACATGTTTGGCATAAAAGGCACTTTTCCTATTTTTTTTCCTGTGTGGGGCACATATAGTAGAAAATTTCCTTGAGTTGGAGTCTTATTCTCCTTTGCAATGTCTCTCCATTGAGAAACTATTGCCCTTTTTCTTTTTTTTTTTTCTGCCAAGGTGTGAGGAATATATTGATTTATTATGTAATTTATGTTCTATTCCTCAGATTAGAAAATGGCCTAGGCATTCATATTGGCACAAATCTTTCCCTCTGCAGCAATAACTTTTTTTCCCTTTACCCAAATACCATTTCCTTGAGCAGCAATTTAGTCATTACTTCATGATAGAAAAGAAATGTGAGATCTGTCACAGGAAAGATGATGTTGTGACAGAGAGAGATCCTCTGGGAGGTTTAACCAGGTTTTCTACAAGATTGAAATGAATCTGACATGATGTTCATATGCATAATTAAATTTATTCTTTTATTTTTTTTTTACATATGTGTGTGTGTGTTCTTTACTGTGGAGGGAACGAGAATGAGAAAATATGACTGACGATAGACTAAGAACAGCAACTAACTTTACCTTAAACTTAGCTCCTTAAATATGTGGGCCATGCTTCAAGTCCCAAGGCACTCAATGTAGAGCATCAAAGTATAGCTGTGACTTCAGCAGGGGCTAATAATAGGCAGCTAATGTAATCCCCAGAACTGTGATCACATCTAAATGTCTTTCTCCTGTGTTAGGCATGGGAGAAGCAGTCTCTCCACTGCTTGTCCCCAGGGTGCAGGCAGTGTTGGCACAAATAGCCTCCTAATAAATATTTGTTGAACTTGAAAATAGAAATAGACATGATTAAGATGGATTGGTGGAGACAGGGAGAAGCAAAAGGGAGGGAGAGGAGGAGGAGAGGACGGGATGGGGAAGGGGAGAGAACTTCTGAATCAAGTACACCAGTAGCTCAGGATCGTGAAGACAATCTTATACCCAGTGCATAGTCCCAGAAGTGCCAAAGACAAGGGAAGCAACTTGGAAAAGTAACGGTTATGAGGTTGCTGGGTGATCAGGAAGGAAACAAATAGACTAAGACAATTTAAGGTGTGGAAGAGTGCAATGTAATCATGCCCATCTTTCATCCCTCGTCTATTCCCATTGCCCAGTGATTGTCACACTTCTTGATATGACATAACCATCTACTTTCTTTTAGCCAGGAAAACGATGGTTTAGAGCTGCAGTCAGGCTGTGTGACTCTAAAAAACTTTTTTTCTTTGGTGGGGCTTCTGTTTATATTGATAATTAGATTTAAAATGTGCTATAAAATCCATGGGCCCATGTGAGCTATAGTGGTACATTGATGAAGATTTACAATAATGAGTGGAGAAGAGGTGCTTACCCATTTTTAATTGTCCAATCAGTGCTAGGAGAGATGCTACATAATCCAGTAGCGTCTCTTTCTGATACAGCCAGGAACCATCTCTTCATGTTTGTTTTTTTTGTTTTTTTTTTATTGTCAGATATGCCTTTCTGGGATAATATCATATTTCTCACTGCAACAACAACAACAAAAGGTAGCAATTCTTTTATTGCTAAGAAAATCATGATTATTTAAAATTTATTTGTATAATAATTATTTGAAACAATCTAGGCTTTTCTTTTTTTTTTTTTTTTGACTCTGTAGTTCTTTCAAACTGCTGGTGACTTGACTATTCACAATGTGGCACCACCTACTATCCTTCCCTGAATACTGGCTTCTAGTGACTCTGTCAAAGGCTGTCACTTGTTGGAGATGATTGCAATTTTAGTGTCTTGCCTGAACTATGCAGAAATACACCATTTGGAATTTTAAAACAACATAAAAACAGAGTGACACATCTTCCAACTATTTCTTCTCTCAAACTTTTTAGGGAAGATCACTATATTTCTAGAATGTGATCTGTTGGTGTTGCTTCCACCCCCATATCATCAACACCAGCAGGGCAGGTAACGGTAAGGCCCACAGGTGGAGTAAGTGGACAGGTCAGTAAGAGCAAGGACTCCAGTTGCATAATCAGTTAGCGCATGGTACTGATAATAAGAGCAAGGAGTGTTCATCCTTTGAGAGGCATGGCTAAGAGTGTTTCAAGAAAGAATCACTTCGCTACATTGAATTGGAGAGAGGGGTGAATCCTAACAGTGGACCACCAGGGAAGGTCACAGTGATATGGGAGACCAGTAATTACCAAACCCTTGGAGAAAATAGGGACAGCCAACTCCAGACAATTTTCTGATACCAGGCACGGAGCCAAAGGATGGGGCAGTGGGATGACTCCCAGAACCAGCTGTGGAGAGCTGATGAGGAAAAGGATGCTTTTGCCAGGCTCATTGTCTTCAGGCACTATAGACTGGTGGTGGTACCTTGATCAGAATGCATAAGGGTGAGCATTAGTCAGGCCCAAAGATAGGATGTGCATCATCGGTAGCCCAGAGCCCTGATCTTGTCCCATGTCTGATTTGAGTGAGACTCACCCCAAATTAGCAAGTCCACAACATTCTGGTGGCCGAATTTCATGCAACCTCATAAAAGAAGTGTTCTGTTGGCCAGATGGTACAATACCACCATCCTGGGACACCAGGACAACTCCATAGGCAGAAGTCCTGGAGGTCTTTAGGACATTTGGTCAACACTATGCCCCAACCATTCCCTATAGAGTGGAGGGCCAGAAAGTGCTCTGAAGGGAGAAGAGGTGACTGGGGCCCACGTGGCTCCTGCCTGGAACTGGCATATCCTGCTTGAAACTGGCATATCCTGCCCAGACAGTATGACTGGCTCCAGCTGGGCCCAGCAACCAGAGAAAGATTTAGAAAATAGCAAGGTAGGTGCCTTGGAAGTTCAGAACCCACATGAAAATAGGTTCAGGTTTGGCCAAGTGTCCTGCCAGATGATACTGCTGACCCCAACTGGTCCCTGGCATTGGAGGGATTGGGGAACATTTAGGAAAGGTACTCTAAGCTTGGGTCCACTACATTCTGGAACTGACTTGACCAAACCTAAGAGAGTTGCACTGTGATGAGATGTCAGTTCTAAGCTTAGGCTGTAAGAGGAAAGAGTGTTTCTGCTTGGTCTCTATCACCTCTGCCATCTCTGTAAGAACATGCCTGGGCTACCCTGTTGGAACATGGAACAGGTGAAGCTGAGTCATGTCACCTCTGTAGTCCTTGCTGACAATCAGCCAGCCCCAGATATGTGAGCAGTCATAGCCAAGATCAGCAAAACCATGCAGGTGACACCCATCTGAGCTCAGATTCAAAAGCAGCCAGCAGATTATTGCCTGCTGCTAAAGTTTTATGCATGTTTGTTTACATGGCAGTGCCATGATGGCAATAGATAACTAATCTAGTGGGATAGCTGAAGGTTTAGAAGCTAAGTAGAAAGGCTCTTCTTTAAAGCAAGCATCAGAAGTGCTAGAAAGGGGTTAGTGCTGTCAACAGGAGCTTGAATGAATGTCTCTGTGTGTGCACAGATATGTTCTTTGGATATAAACCCAGGATCGGAGAATGGTACAAATGAACCAAAGTCAGCTGGGAGGCTTTCTTCGGGCTGAAGGCAATAATAAATGCTTTTTCCAGTAGTCTTTTAAGGACAGATTTTTAATGAGGAGCAATACCAGGAACAAGGAACAATACCAGGATGATCCAGGCCAGATAATAGATGCTGTTACAGTACGGCAAGAGGAAAAATCCTCTCAGGCAAAATTGGAGTCCTCAGGTATCCTTAGGGGCAGAAGAGAATCTGGGTCTGGGCATGAAAATCTGGTGAGATTAGGTGTTGATGAGACAGAAAACATTTTAGATGGCACAAGCTTATTTGGCAAAATGAAAAGACTTCCTCATGGAAAAAATGCGATGGTAATTTTTAACATATCTTCTGAATTCAAGAAAAAGTCCCAGTTTAAAGTAGGAACAGAGCCATAAATTACATACTGATAATATTAGAAATAGAAGAGAGATCTTCTCTCCTCCTTTGTATCATAAACAATAGTTCTTTGCGTCACTGTGGAGACAAATGGCAGCAAATTCGATGTGACTCCAGAGCTGGTTCAGTCTTGCTTGCTTTATTCCTCAGCATTATCCATTCAGTTTGCCAACAGACATTTGTTGTGTATTCGTGGGTTTCATGCTTCGTAGGGTTAAGGATGGAGCAATAACTAAACATGGCTGTGGGCCCTGAGGGCTCACAGATAAGGAGGGTGGAACAAGATGTCTGTTTTGCAGTTTTTGGCCAGGACTGGGTTTGAACCTGCCACCTCCGGCATGTGGGTCGGCACCTTACTCCCTTAAGCCACAGGCACCACCCACAAGATGTCAATAGAACTATTATACAATGTGACAAGTTTCAGGATAGTGCTGGGCAGCAGGTGCTGTCTGGGGTAAGGTGTGGTCGGCTCAGACTTGTTGGGATGGGGAGGAGCTTATGTTAGGATTTCGTCCAGGTTTTTAGCGAAGGGTTGGAGATCACCAGGTAGGCATAGGAACGAGCAGTGGTCTTGCGCACTGGGAACACTACAAGCTTTTCAAGGCTTAAACCAGTATGTGCCAGTGGGCTGCATGCTGTCTCTGATCAAGAGAGTGTTTTCTTATTTGATTAGTTCAGCCAGCTGCAGGGAGGCACTTTCTACTGTTGTTATTATTGCTATTATGATACTTCACTGGTTGAATCTGATACGTTTGTTTTGGCCATTAAGTGTTCATGGGATTCTTGGAGTGGGTGATATTTATAGAGGTAACACATTCTGGTGCCTGGGCTGGACCAGGTGAGATGTCTTAAGTTAAAGTTAAAGGAAATGAAGCCAAGGGGACCCTGAATTGCATTTAAATGGGAAGGAAAAGACAAACTGCAGAAGTGAAGCTGACAGTGAAGTTTGAAGAGTGAGAGAGAAGTTCCATCCTAGCTCAGGGGTCCTTGAAGCAGAGCCTGAGGCAGGGTTTCTAAGGCAAGGGAGTGACTGAGGAAGGACTCTCAGGAGAAAGGAGGGACGGAGGAAGGAGTGAAGCAAAAAGGAGGCTTTGGGTATGGCTCAGCTTCAGCCTGATCCCATGGAGAGTTCTGGAGCATAGATGGCACCATGGTGCTGGGAACCTTGAAGTGACAGGCCTTGAAGCTCCCACTGTAGTCTTCCATCAGTTACAGGCTTCTCCTTTCCTAGCTGAAGCAGGAGGGGACAGCATAACCTCCTAGGCAGTTTACACAAGGTGAGCCAGACTGGCCAGGGATGGGTCTCCAGAGAAAAGACATCTGTGAGCAGTTAGCAGCCAATACTTCCAGAAGCTGGGGGATGGTGCACTGGCCCTAAAGCCCTGATACCAAGACTGCACAGGGAAAATGTGCCACAAGACACACACGGTAATAGGAAGAGGATACTGGCGGTTCCCTTGTTGGGTGCTGGTTCCATGACTTTTAGCTTTGTGAACTTGGAAGTTTTCCCTTCCCTTCCCTTCCTTTCCCTTCTGCCCTCCTCCTCCTTCCCGCTCTCCCTCCCTCCCTACCTCTCTACCTTTCTCTCTCCCCCCTCCCTCCCTCCCTTCCTTCCTCACTCTCTTTCTCTCTATTTATTTCAGAATATTAGGGTATACACATATTTTGTTTACATACTTTGTTTTTGTACAGAATGAATCAAAGTTACAAGTGTGCTATTTACCCAAGATAGTGTGCACTGTACCTAATAGGTGTGAATATACCCACCCTCCCCCCTTCCTTCCAACTAGATTTTCATTGAGATTTACTTCCAATTGTGCACTTTAGTGTGGAACAATTCCAATTTGGCATTAAGTACAAGTGTTTGTTTCTTCTTGTGATGTTTCACTTGGAAGAATGGTCTCCAGTTCAATCCAGGTTGTCATGAAAGATACTAGATTGCCATTTTTCATGGTTGAGTAGTATTCCATAGTATGCATATACC
>NW_003852420.1:3591972-3599069 GCF_000181295.1 Otolemur garnettii
TGTTTTATTAATACATTCATGTACTGGTGGGCACTTGGGTTGTTTCCACATTTTTGCAATTATAAATTATGCTACTATAAACATTTCAGTGTAGCTGTTATTTTTATAAAATGATTCTTTTAACTCTGGAAAAGTTCTTTTTCCATTTTTCTTTTGGAGACAGAGTCTAACTTGGTCACCCAGGTGACAATGCCATGGCATAAGCCTAACTCACAGCAACCTCAAACTCCTGGGTTTAGCTGAGATTATAGGCACCTGGCCTGATGCTCAGCTAAGTTATTCTATTTTTAGTAGAGATGGAGTCTCTCTCTCGCTCAGGTTGGTCTTGAGATCTTTGAGATCTAGAGATCCTCCTTCCTCTGCCTCCCAGAGTGCTACAGGCATGAGCACCACACGCCCGCCCCCTTTGGTAAATTGCTTAACACCTCTGTGTCTCCATTTCCATGTCTGTAAAAGGGAAATAATGGCAGTGTCAATTTTATTTATTTTGGTGAAAACTAAGTGAGATATTTCACAGGCAAATTCTTAGAAAAGTCTAGACTTTGATACTTGTCTTGAGTGTCTTACCAGGACCTCTTCATGCCACACCTCCTGGTCTTTGCCTGTCTTTGGCTCCCAATGACTTTGCCTGTCCCTCCCATTTGACTCAACAATGTTTGACTCATTGAAATGCACTCCTGCTCTGTGTATTTGCACAGTCAATTTCTCCAATCCTCAAAAACATGCAAACAGGGTCAGACATGTGAAAACTTTAGAGTAAAAAATAAAAGTCACAAACACAGGCATGTTGTTCTACTGGACAGATGGACAACACCAAAGCCCTTCCTGAGAAGATACAGATAATGTAGAAGTGAAAGCTATTGTTGTACAGAAAAAATTAGTTGCACAAATGTGATTACAAGTGTTATTACTATTCCTCTTCCTCTTTTTTCTGTTACCATGTCTTCCAATACTGTTAGTATGTCTACTGCTAATTTTTTTTAACATTTAGTAAATGTCAGGCACTCACAAGATGTATGCCATACAGAGAAAATGAATGAATAATGCTTTATGGTTACAGTGAGGGAACAAAATGTCTACATACTTCTAGAGCATCCAAAAAACGAAAAATCCCCTCAGTGTAATTTTCATTTAATTAAGAGCTCCTGGGTTATCTGGAAAATATTAACTTTTAAAACTTATATATTCAACAAGGCAAAAATGCATATATAGCTTTTTAAAAATATTTATTTTAATATATTGAGTGCAAATATGCAAATGTATATTTGCATATTTAGACAATTTTTTTGTACGGAGCTACTAAATCAGGTCAGTTAATGTGTGGATGAAGAGAACTCTTCACATTCAGTGAAAAGTCCCCTGGTCCTTCTTTTAGGAGATTGAGCTCTTTTATTAACCAGCTGGGCATATTATTTCAGTTCTTGCAATTACAAAATAAGAATGTTGAAATAAATGGAATCAGCCTGTGATTATCTGCTTTAAGTAAATGCATGCAGTGTTCCTATCATTTTATGATAAATCCAGAAATGTCATGTCACATTTAAAATGGGTACCACATGACATCTTTTTTCTTCTTTTACGAAGAAAAAGTATCCTATAAAAATGAGCCAGAATAATGAGGATAATCCAATGGGTCTGGCTTTGGAAAAATGGTTTCCATTGATCATATTTTCATACTTTTATCATAAAGCAATATTTTTAAGATCTTACAATAGTTTCAACTCTTTTAATTCATGATAAGGCATAGAAAAGTACAAAATGCAAAGGATGGATGGCCAAAAGTATGTGAAAATATGGTCATGCTCAATTGCAAATTGAGCATTTGTTTTCATTTATTATTATTATTATTATATTAGAAACAGAATATCACTCTGTTGCCTAGGTTGGAGTGCAGAAGCATTATCATAGCCTCTAACTCCTGGGCTGAAACAGTCCTCCTAACTCAGGCTCCCAAGGAGCTAAGACTGCAGGTGTGTAACATCATGCCATTTATTATTATTATTATTATTTTTTTCTACGTAAAAAATAATAGACAGCTTCTTGCTATATTTCCCAGGCTGGTCTTGAACTCCTGACCTCAAGTGATCCTCCTACCTTGGCCTCCTAAAGTTCTGGCATTGATTATAATCATAAGCCATTGTGTTCAACCTCATTAGTAATTATGGAGTAACTATAGTAACATATAGTTTCATAACTATCTTATTGGCAAAGATATTTAAGTCTGATATTATCAAATGTTAGGGGGATATGAGAAACCACCTTTGGTGAAAATGGAAATTGGTTCAACCACTTTGGGGAAATATTAAACAATGTCAAGTGTATTAGTTATCTCTTACATGCAATGATTTGGTATAACAAACCACCCTAAAACCTAATGTCTTAAAACAAGAATCACGTATTGCTGCCAATAGGCTCACTCACACACCCATGGTCAGCTGGACACATCTAACAAGTCTAGATAAGTCATGTGCTTCTATTGTAGCTAGAGGAAATCTGGCCTAGGATGGCCGTGCAGACACCTGGACTCTCCTCCACCTGTTTCTTATATATGTATGTGTCTGTTTTACCCTCCTAGCAGGCTAGATACATTCCATCTAGCACTTTCAGAGAAACGAGTATAAGAAGACTTAACCATCTACAGGAGCAAGCAGAAATTCACAATTACTTTTCATGTCTCTGCTTACATCATATTTACTACCTACCAACTGGCCAAAGAAAGTGACATGGACAAACTCAGAAGAAGAATGAAGGAGGGTTGTTCTATTATAGGGAAAATAGCATGAATAGAGGAGGCCACTAACTTGGGCCATTCATTCAACCTGTCTGACTCATGAATTAGAGTGGAAGATCCATATTCCCTATGTCCCAACAATTCTATTCCTAAAATCTCTGATGCACTTACCGAAAAGGATATGTATATCTAGGGAAAAAAAGTTTGGAAAAGTCCTAAATATTCACCTATAGAGGAATTTAAAAGTTGATAAAGTCATTAACAAATCCCAAGGTAGAGAGAAAATAAGTGAACTGGGTGTAGTTCATACATGTGACCCTTCAAACTGAAATGGTAAGTAACAGAAAGAAAGTTGAGGAAGGATACTTAGAAAATGATACTATTTATGAAAATTAAAATAAAAACACACACATGAAAGTGATTCCTTATTTGTAGGAGGTATTTTTAAAGTCTATTTTGCTTTATATAAATATGGCCACCTGCATTCTCTTTTGAATTACATTTGCATAGAATGTCTTTTTTCAGCCTATCAATAATTCTATTTAAATGGCTAGACCTCTTTCCAGGCAAAGTACATAGCATAGATGAAAGAAAATTCACCTATTTGCTATTGAAAGACATATTTGGCTTTAAGGATACACTTAGGCTGAAAGTGAAGAAATTGCCAGTATTTTCAATCATTCCAAATTTGAGAGAATATTTCAGCACCCATATTTCTGCTACCAATTCCTTAAAAATAAATAAAACCAGACATGTCTGAATCTGGCCTTCTTTTATTACCATCCTTCTCTCTCTCTTCTTCTTTATCTCCTACCTTCCCAGATATAACCACCTAATAAGTGGTATTTTGCTGCATATGTTTCTACAGTCCTCTCCCCCATGAGAAGGGCTCACATTATACTCCATACAAACAAACAAGCAGAGTTCAAATATCCTCCCATTCTATCCCATGGGAGAGACCTTCTAAAAACTGGACTTCCAACCCTTACTAGGGTGCCATGGCACTCTCCTGTCAGGCATAAAACTGTATAAAACTGTATATATTCTCTACCTGTAATTCTTAACTCCCAGAACTCCTCTCCACTCTCACCCCAAGGTCTGGAAGCCTGTCACCCATGGGGTTTAGAGTCTTGGAGATTTTTTGAGAGGTATGGACAGGGCTGGCACAGTTGCTGGTTTGTGCTGATTCTATAGCATGGGAGTAAAGAGAAGAAGGTCAACTGAGAGGGAACCATACAGGAGCAGCAGTGCCCTGAGGCGCAGAGCAGCAGCCACAGTGATGGGAACAACAGGGCTCACACCCCTGGGGCTATTCCAGACAGACACACTCTGTCTTTCTGGGCAACCAGAAGAAGCCGGGCATCTTCACTGGTGGTAGCCACTGGTGGAATGGATCTGAGATGGAAGAGCAGGCCCTGTGAGTAAAGGGTAGGCCAGAGGTGGTAGCAGCCTGAGTGGAGTGCAGAGATGGCAGATTCTCAGGGCGGGGCTGAGCCAGAGGACTGCTTCACTGAGCCTAAGATGCACAGAGCCCTCAGGGGAGCATAGCTGAGGCAAAGGCGGACAGGGAGAGGCTGGAACTGACAGCTGAGTATGAACTCTAACCACGCCCCCCCACCCCAACACAAACTGGGGCTGATCCGCAGAGGAATATAGACAGGACAGAAACAAATTCTGTGAAGTTGTTCTGTTCTGTTCTTCCAGCAACATCAATCAGGGGCAGGGCTAAAACTGAGTGAACCATCCCAGCCTCCATTAAGCACCTGAGGTTGTCAGGACTCACTTCCCCTTGTCGGATAGTGGCAGAGAACGGCGGCCTGTCTCAGGATATATAGATCTCTCTATGTCTGAAGCAGGCGTAAATCCCTGGAGCATCTTCTCACTGGAGGGAAGTGGGTCACAGCCCCATGGGGTTACCAGTGACTGGGTGTGACAGAGGTGCAAGGTGTAGAAGAAGGCATCAATCTTCCAGGACTAATTTATTTGCTGGGTGGGTCCTTCTGACTTCATGGAGCACCAGAGTGAGTCATACTTGAGCTGCCAGTTGCTGAAGACCTTTTGAACTCTCCCACCTGAGACTGGTGCTGACTGGGACAACTGATTTGGACCTTTTGAACTGGGCCAATCACCTGAGGACTATCCAAAGTGGTACTCTGGGTGTGTGGTTGTGGGAAAGTTTGATTTTCCTTTTCCAGTTGTTGCCTCTGGGGAGCAGGGTGACATAATTGCTGGTATTTCTCCACAGCTGAGACTTCAACCCAGAGTTGAGATTCGCTAGGGTAGAACAGAAACCAGCTAAAAATAAGACAGAGCCACTTAGCCCCAACACGCAAACAGGCCCACAGTTTCTCAGGACATAGCACTGTATGGGTCCTTGGCAAAGCTCTAGGGGAAAAGGTATAGACACCAGTCCCAGCTTTTGGGTAAAGGGCCAGTTAATCACTACTCCTGGAGCCCCAAACCCAACTTCTCCTTATCTGCTCCTCTAGTCAAACAGTGTAATGTAAGCATGGGGGCAGAATCAGTGGGAAAACTCCAGTAACATGAATAACCAGAGTAGATCAACCCCACCAAAGAAGGATATGGCAGATGCAAGTGAAGATCCCATTCATAAACAGATGGCTAAGATGTCAGAAATTTTATTCAGAATTTGGATTGCAAATAAGAGTAAAAGAATAGAGGCAAAGTAGGAATTAGAAATTCAAGGAGCATTTCAAAAGTCCTCTCAAGAATTCAAAGACAAAATCACCAAAGATTTTGACACATTGAGACAAGAATTTACAGCCCTCAAAGATCTGAGAAATACAGTAGAATCCCTCAGTAACAGAAGGGAGCAATATTCGCATTGTAGGAATCCCTAAAGGAAATGAAGTTGCTGCACAAAGCACAGAGGCACTTCCTCATGAAATTATAAAAGATAATTTTCCAGACATGCCAAGAGATTCTGAAATTCAGATAGAAGATAGTTTCAGAGCCCTAGCATAACTCAACCTGAATAGGACATCCCCCAGGCACATCATAATTAACTTCATTAAAGTTAATATGAAGGAGAAAATTCTGAAATCAGCCAGATGTAAGAAAACCATAACCTACAAGGGGAAGAATATTAACATGACTGCAGATCTCTCTGATGAAACCTTTCAAGCTAGAAGAGGGTGGTAATCGACTTTTAATCTCCTAAAAGAAAATAACTTGTAACCCAAGATCCTGTATCCAGCTAAACTGAGTTTCATTTATGATGGAGAAACTAAATACTTTAATGACATTCACATGTTGAAGAAATTTGCCATAACTAAACCAGCCATCCAGGATATTCTCAGACCTATCCTCCATAATGACCAGCACAATTCTCCACTACTAAAGTAAACTCACTCAGAAACATTTGATCAAATTCCAATTTCCACAGTGGCAAAAGAATTAAAAATGTCCATGGGACTTTTGAAAAACTCGATACCCAAAATTTTACCAGGCTTATCAATATTCTCAATTAATGTGAATGGCTTAAATTGCCCTCTAAAGAGGCACAGGTTGGCTGACTGGGTACAAAAACTCAGACCAGATTACAAGAATCTCATCTTACCTTAAAAGATAAATATAGACTCAGGGTAAGGGATAGTCATCTATATTCCAGGCAAATGGAAAGCAAAAAAAAGCAAGTGCTGCAATTTTAATCGCAGATACAATAGGCCTTAAACCAACAAAAGTAAGCAAGGATAAGGATGGTCACTTCATACTTGTTAAGGGTAATACTCAATATGATCAGATTTCAATTATTAATATTTATGCACCCAAACAGAATGCTCCTCAATTTATAAGAGACACTCTAACAGGCATGAGCAACTTAATTTCTTCCATTTTCATAATAGGCAGAGCTTTTAACATTCCTTTGGCAGTGTTGGATAGATCCTCCAATAAGAAGCTAAGCAAAGAAATTTTAGATTTGAACTTAACCATTCAACATTTGGAATTAACGGACATCTACAGAACATTTCATCCTAAAAAAACTGAATACACATTTTTCTCATCATCCCACAGAACATACTCCAAAATCGATCACAAGTCTAAACTTAGCAAATTTAAAAGAATAGAAATTATTCCTTGCATCTTCTTGGACCATCATGGAATAAAAGTTGAACTCAATAACAGTAGGAATCTGCATACTCATACAAAAATATGGAAGCTGAATAACTGTATGCTGAATGATAGACGATAATAAGAAGAACATTACCAAATTTTTGGAACAAAATGATAATGAAGACATGAATTATCAGAACATCTGGGATAATGCAAAGGCAGTCCTAAGAGGGAAATTTATAGCACTGCAAGCCTTCCTCAAGAGAATGGAAAGAGAGGAAGTCAACAACTT
>NW_003852420.1:3600874-3603551 GCF_000181295.1 Otolemur garnettii
CAGCTACTTACCATTATCTGATGTTTGACAAGCCACTTAAAAACGTTGAGTGGGGAAAAAATTCCCTATTTAACAAATGGTACTGGGTGAACTGGCTGGCGATCTTTAGAAGACTGAAACTGGACCTACACCTTTCACCATTAACTAAGACAGACTCTCACTGGATTAAAGACTTAAACTTAAGACATGAAACTATAAAAATACTAGAAGAAAGTGCAGGGAAAACTCTTGAAGAAATTGGCTTGGGCAAATATTTTATGAGGAAGACCCCCTGGCAATTGAAGCAACATCAAAAATACACTACTGGGACCTGATCAAACCTAAAAAGCTTTTGTCCAGGCAAGAACACAGTAAGTAAAGTAAGCAGACAGCCCTCAAAATGGGAGAAGATATTTGCAGGTTATGTCTCCAACAAAGGTTTAATAACCAGAATCCACAAAGAACTCAAGCGTATTAGCAAGAAAAGAACAAGTGATCCTATCTCTGGGTGCGCAAGGGACTTGAAGACAAACTTCTTTGAAGAAGACAGGCATGTGGTGCATATGAAAAAATGCTCATCATCCTTAATCATCAGAGAAATGCAAATCAAAACTACTTTGAAATATTATGTAACTCCAGTAAGATTTGCCCATATGACAAAATCCCAAAACCAGAGATGCTGGCGTGGATGTGGAGAAAAGGGAACACTTTTACACTGCTGATGGGAATGCAAACTAATACGTTCCTTTTGGAAAGATGTTTGGAGGACACTTAGAGAACTAAAAATAGACCTGCCATTTGATCCTATAATTTTGTTGCAGCCCAATTCATAATTGCTAAGTCATGGAAGAAGCCCAAGTGCCCATTGACCCACGAATGGATCAATAAATTGTGATATATGTACACCATGGAATATTATGCAGTCTTAAAGAAAGATGGATGTTTACATGGATGGAATGGAACATATTCTTCTCAGCAAAGTATCTCAAGAATGGAAGAAAAAGTATCCAATGTACTCAGCCCTACTATGAAACTAATTTATAGCTTTCATATGAAAGCTATAACCCAATTATAGCCCAAGAATATGGGAATGGGGAGAGAAGGGGGAAGGGAGGGGGGAGGATGGATGGAGGGAGGGTAATTGTTGGGACCATGCCTATGATGCATCTTACAAGGGTACATTTGAAACTTTCTACATATAGAATATAAATGTTTTAACACAGTAACTAAGCAAATGCCATGAAGGCTATGTTAACCAGTTTGGTGAAAATATTTCAAATTATATATAAAACTAGCACACTGTACCCTATGACTGCATCAATGTACACAGCTATGATTTAATTTTTAAAAAAGGAGACAAATAAGGACCTTATAGAATGATTAAAAGTTAAATTTAACAAGAAGATACAACAATTATAAATGTACATGCATCTGATACAGCCAGTATCAGAGCACCTTAATATATAAAGGAAGCATTGACAAAGTAGAAAAGAGAAATAACAGCAATATAGTAATAGTAGGAGACTTTAGTACCTCATTAAAACGTTCAGACTGAAATTCAATAAGGAAACAGCAGACTTGAAAAACACTTTAGAACAAGTGGACCCAATGGACATATATTGAACATTTCACCCAACAGCAGGATAATGTACATTCTTCCTAAGCTCACACAGAATATTCTCTATGATAGATTGCATGGTAGATCACAAACAAGTTCTAACAAATTTAAGAAAATTAAAACCATGCCAAATATCTTTTCTGATCACAATGGAAAGAAACTTGAAATTAATATTACAAAATTGATATACATATATCATAAAGCTGGAGAATTTACAAATATGGAGAAATTAAACAAAACCCTCCTAAACAATCAGTGGGTCATAGAAGATACCACAAAAGAGAACTAGAAAATATCCTGAGACAGACAAGAACACAAATATAACATACCAAAACCTACGGGAAACCGCACAGGTTACTAAGGGAGAAGTTTATAGTGATTAAGTGGCTACATTAAAATAGAAGAGAGATCTCAAACAAGATAACTTTACCCTTAAAGAAGCTAGAAGACTCAAAGTTATCAGAGGAAGGAAATTATAAAGATCAGAGCAGAAATAAAATAGAACAGTAAAACAATATAAAAATTAGCAAAACTAAGAGGATTTTGTGAAAAGTAAACTAAACTGGCATGTCTTTACACTAAAAAAGGCAATTCAAATAAATAAATAAATAAACTCTGAAATGAAAAAGAAGACATTACAACTGATACCACAGACATGAAAACGATTGTATGAAATTACCATGAACAATTACATAGGCATAAATTGTGCAACCTAGAAAAAAGGGATATATTCGACCAAGACTGAATAATGATAAAGCACAAAATATGAACATTCCAATAACTAGTAAGGATATTGATAAGTAATCAAAAACCTTTCAACAAAGATAAGTCTAAAATCAGATGACTTAACTGGTAAATTCTATCAAATATTTAAATAGTTAATAGCAATCCTTCTTAATTTCTACCAGAAAATTGAAGAGGTAGGAATACTTTCAAATAATTTTATAAGACCAGCATTACATTGATATTAAAGGCAGACGAAGATACTATAAGAAAACTATAGACAGGCTCGGCGCCTGTGGCTCATACAGCTAAGGCACCAGCCACATACACCTAAGCTGGCAGGTTCCAGCCCAGGCC
>NW_003852420.1:3603630-3609719 GCF_000181295.1 Otolemur garnettii
AAAGTCCCAGCTACTTGGGAGGCAGAGGCAGGAGACTTGCTTGAGCCCAGGAGTTGGAGGTTGCTGTGAGCTGTGATGCCATGGCACTTCACCAAGGGCGATAGCTTGAGGCTCTGTCTCAAAAAAAAGAAAAAGAAAAAAGAAAACTATAGACCAATATCCTTGATAAAAATGAATATAAAAACCTGCAACAAAATACTAGCAAACCAACAACACATTCAAAGGATCATACACTAGTGGGATTTAACCCGGGATGCAAAAATGATTCAACACATGCAAGTCACTTAATATACTATATCACATTAAAAGAATGAAGGATGAAAACCACATGACTATCTCAGTAGATACAGGGAAAGAATTTGACAAAATTTAACATTCCCTTATGTTAAAAATTCTCAACAAACTGGGAATGAAAGGAATGTTTCTCAAAATAATAAAGACCATTTTTGTAAAGACCAGAGCTAATATATATCCAAGTATCAAAAAGTTAAATCTTTTTCTCTAAGATCAGGAACAAGTTAAGGTCACCCATTCTCACCTCTTCTGTTTAATGTAGTACTGTAAGACCTAGACAGAACAATTAGGCAGGAAAAATCAATTTTAAAAAAGTCTAAAGTGGAAAGAAGGAAGTAAAATTTTTTCTGTTCACAGATGACATGATCTAATCAGTAGAAAACCCTGAAGATGCCGCTACTCTGTCCACCCCAAATGTTAGATTTAATAAATTCAACATAGTTACAGGACACAAAATCAACATACAAAAATCAGTTGCTGGAGTTGGAACACATTCTTCTTGTAAAGTATCACAAGAATGGAGAAGCAAAAATCTAATGTACTCACTTCTAATATGAAGCCAGTAGACAATCTAATACATACCCCCATAAGAGAAAACCTCAAATCAATTCAAGGCGGGGGTAGAGATAAGAGGAAGCTGGGAGAGGGGAGAAGGGAGGAGGATGGGTGTGCTCTCACTTGAAGGGCACAATGTTAGGGTGTATGGCCCACCTCTTGGGGGTGGAACAGAGGCTTTATCTAAGAAACGCAAACATTGTAACTTAATTCTTTGTACTCATAATTAACCTAAAACACTAAAAAAAAAAATTAAAAAAAAATTAGTTGCATTTCTTATACCACTATCACCTATACAAAAAGGATTTAAGAAAACAATCTCACTTATTATAGCAACAAAAAGAATAAAATAATTAGGAATAAACAACTAAGGAGGTGAAAGGCTATATACACTGAAAACTATAACACACTGATGAAAAGAAATTTTAAGATACAGATATATGGAAAGACATCCTGGGCTCACACTGTCAGATTTAATGTTATGAAAATGTCTATGCTAACCAAAATGATCTACAAATTCAGTGAAACCCTATCAAAACCTCAACGCCATTTTTAAAAAGATAAATAGAAGAAAACAATCCTAAAATTCATTTGATATACAAAGGATTTGAAATAGAACAATCCTGAGAAAGAACAACATTGGAGGCATCATACGTCCTGATTTCAAAACACATTGCAAAGCTACAATAATTAAAATAGTATAGTACTGTTGTAAAGACAGACAGACAAATGGAAGAGAAAAGAAAGCCCAGAAATTAACCCACACATGCATGACCAACTAATCTTAAAAAAGAATGCCAAGAATATACAATAGGAAAAAGCACAGTCTTCAATAAATGATCCTGGGAAAAACTGGATATCCAGATGCAAAAGAGTAAAATTGGACCTTTATCTCACACCATATACAACCATCAGTTCAAATAGATTAAAGAATTAAACACCCAGAAAAAAACTTGGAGAGAAGCTTCATGACATTGGTCTTGGCAATAATTTTTTTGGATACGATACCAAAAGCATTGGTAACAAAAGCAAAAATAGAAAAGTGGGGCTACATCAAACTAAAAAGCTTCTGTAGATCAAAGGAAACAATTATAAGAATGAAAAGGCAATCTAGCAAAAAAATACTTGCAAACCATGTATCTGATAAAGGGAAATGTCTGAAATATATACGGAATTTCTTCAACTCAATAGCAAAGGAACAAAAACAACAACAAATAACTAAAAATGGGCAAAGACTTGAATGGACATTTCTATAGGGAGAAAAACAGATGGCAAACAGGTACTCAACAAGATGCTCAGCATCATTAATCATCAGGAAAATGCAAATCAAATCATAATGAGATGTCACCTCACATTAGGACATCTGCTCTCAAATGTGCAAAAGTTTAAGTGTGAGAGAGGAGGTGGAGAAATTGGAAACTGTCCTGTGTTGGTGGGGATGTAAAATGTTGCAACCACCATGGGAAACAGTGTGAAAGTTCATTAGAATTTAAAAAACAAAATACTATATGATAGATAAATTCCACTTTGGGGTACTTTTAGAAGAAATGAGAGTTCCCCCAAATATCTGCACTCCTTGTTCATTGAAGCCATTATTCTCAAAAGCTGAGATGTGGGGTGGTGCCTGTGGCTCAAAGTAGTAGGGTGCTGGCCCCATATACCAGAGGTAGTGGGCTCAAACCCAGCCCTGGCCAAAACTCTGCAAAAAAAAAAAAAATACTGCTGAGATGTGGAATAAACCTGAATATCCTTTGATAAAGGTGCTGGGTAAAGAAAATGTGTTGTATCTATAAATAGTGGAATATGACTCAGCCTTGAAAAAGAAGGAAATTCTGCTGTTTGTAGCAACATAGATGAACCTTTATGACATTTTGCTGAGTGTCATAAGCCAGTCACTGAAGGACAAATGCAAAGCACTGCAAAGTTTCACTATACTGGGGATCTAAAATAGTCAAAAATACAGAAGGGAAGAGTAGAATGGTGGCTTCCCAGGGCTGTGGGCAGGCAGAAGTGGGAAGGTGTTATTTAATGAGTGTAGACTCAGTTATGAAAGATGATTAAGTTCTAGAATTGTTCTTGTTATTACTACTGTACTAAATACTTAAAAATTTAACCATTATGTTATATATTTTTGCTGCAATGAAAAAAAAAATAATATTAACAATTTTTAAGGGAACTACTGTGCACACATAAAATATCCAGAGAGTTTCACCTTGGAGAGCATGGAGAAAGAATTCCTTCAACTAGTAAAGAAAGAAGTGTACATGTGTGTCTTCCTAAATCTACTTAAAACCAAAAAGGAGCCCACAGATGAATGAGGAAAAGATCCCTGTGGAAGTATTGTCAGTTGCCACAACAATGGTAATAAATACTTTTTATACATATATGCAATTAGGTGCAGATTTTTGATATAGTCTTGACTTTAGGGAGTGGTTCTGAAATAGACTAGGGATCCAGGAAGGAAATGGCACCCTCAGAAACCAACTGCCCAGTATTACTCCACAAGTAAGAGGTCCATGAGCCAGGAACACTGGCATCACCTAGGAGCTTGCAAGAAATGCAATTCTTAAAATCTGCCTCAGACATTTCAAGTCATGATACCTCATGGTAGGGCCCAGCAATCTGTATTTTAACCAGATCTCCAGTTGGTTCTGTTGCAAATCCAACTTTGAAAAGCCCTGTAATACCTCTTTTCAGAAAAAGTACAGTTAATGACATCTAAGCAGTGAACACATCACAGAATAGCAGTGATTATTCCATTTTCATTGAGAAATGCTCACAGGTGCTTTCTATGAGATTGTGATGAGAAGTGGGACACCTAAAGCAGAGAGTGCAGTCCTCATCATACTGAAATATATTTATTACACTAGTCATCTTGGTACAACACCAAATAAAGCTGGGAACTGAAGAACTAAGAACAGAACTGGGAATATATTTATTTGTACTTGTTATTTTCCACACTTTGAATATCTTTATACTTTGTACACTTCTTGTTACTGTGCACCATTATGTAGCTCTTTTTTTGTCCTGTACATACTACTGTCTATTTCACAGGGACTTCTAACAGAGAGATGGGAGACTGTTCAGCTTCAAGTCATGGTTTTATTTGCCTTAATAAAACGCCTGTGGAATTTAACAGAATATGGTACATAAAAACTAATTTAACTTTTATTCTAATAACCACATCTATAAAAGTACAATTTTCAGTGAAGTTTGAAATTCCGTAAAATTTAATCACCAACTATCCAGAAAATAGCTGACTATGAAATACATTATAATTTTCATTTATGTGTCCATTTGTATCATATTTTTCTTTTTCCTTTTTTAAGACAGAATCTTACTTTGTTGCACCCAGGAGTCTCTCAAACTCTTGGGCTCAAGCTATCCTCTTGTCTCAGCCTCCTGAGTAGCTGGGACTACAGGTGCCTGCCACAGTGCCCGACTATTTGTTAGAAGTGGGCGCAGGTGGGGGTCTCTCTCTTGCTCAGGCTGGTCTAGAACTCATGAGCTTAAGCAATCTACCCACCTCAGCCTCCCAGAGTTCTGGGATTACAGGAGTGAGCCACTATGCCTGGCCTTTATTTTACTTTTTGTATAACTTCCAAAAAACATTGCTTTCCTTAAAGAACATATTCTCTGTTAAAAACACCTTTTTGTGTTCATTTGTATTGAAGGGAATCAAAATATTTTACCCCAAAATACATTTCTTTGGCATATTTTGAAACGGCTATTGAAAGCACTTGCAAACTGGACTAGCCCTGCAAAGCTATCTTTTGTGGAGGAGAGTTAAATCTGTAGAAAAATGAAAATGAAGTAACCACCATATGCCAACAGGCTTTTTCTGAAGTCCTTTCTTGTCCAGATCTAGGAAAGATTAACTGGGAGTCTGACACCTTTGAAAATCTGACAGAGAAACTTTAACCATTAACTACTACCTATTTTTTATAAAGATTCCTACCTGTGAGTATAATAACAAGTTCTATTGTTCCATACCACCATAGGATGATTAAATGGTTCATAACGATATATACTCTCAAATCACTAGAAGGAAGATATTGAAGTTGTCACTACAGAGAACTGAAAAACATTTGAGATAATGGATATGCTAACACCCTAGCTGATGACTATATATTACACCTATCATAACATTGCTGTGTACCCCATGAATATGCACAATCACTGTCAATTAAAATATAAAATAATTTTGTTTTGAAAAAAGAATGCCTTTACTAGCCAGGCCTTTTCTCCTCTGCTCTTCCCCCCGATAACCGATCCTATAACACTCCTAGCATTTATTCTTTCTGTAACCTCAAGGTGGTAGAAACTTGTCAACTATCTGTTTGTATGACTACTGGGCATATGTGCACGTAGTAACATTTGTATGCATTTCCCCCTTCCCTCTGTTAATCCATTATTTGTTTTATAGACTCAAATTATCGAGGCTACAGGGAAAAATTTAAACTTCCCTATAATATATGGGTTTTAAAAGGATATTATTTAGCACTAAATATGTGCCAGCCACCATCATAGGTAGTCAGGATAAATTATTAACAGCAACCAGATCAGATAAGGCTGCTGATTGCATTTGCTTACAAGCTGGGCCAGGGTTGTGGAGACAGATACAATCTAAACACATGATTTTATAATATGTCTTGGGGTGATAAATGCTGTAAATAAAATCGAGGAGACGTGGGTGTATTAAGAATCATGCTAGTATTTTTAATTGAGTGGTCAAAGAGATTCTTTACTAAGTGACTCTTTGAAGAAAGTGAGGAAGTGAAGGGTGGAAATATGGGAGAAAGAGATCTCAGGGAGAGGCAGTGGAGCGTGCAAAGGCCCTGAGGCAGGAGCATGCTACAGGTTTAAAAAATCATAACTGGTCCAATCTGACTGATGCTAAGTAAAAGAGGAAAGCGTCTGAGGTAAGTTGCATAAACCTGTCTGATTTAGTAATTTGTGAGCAATGGGCTTTTTCTATTGCCAAAAATTATTTTGGAACGTATTAAAGTAAGTTTAACCTAAAGCTGCCTTTTTATATAAGTTTAGCCTTCATGTTTTTCTAAACATAGTGAACTGTCACCTAAGCAGATGTGTAAGCATACTGTAACCTGTTCTTGTACCAATCACAGTTTCAGCCAATTGTAAGTAGCCAACTGTGTGTTCCAGTAAGGTAAATGCCTACTTATAGTCAATTGGCTCTTTCTATACCACACTTTCCATTTCTGTCTCTTTTTTTTTTT
>NW_003852420.1:3609739-3623510 GCF_000181295.1 Otolemur garnettii
TTTGGTTCAGCGGGTGAGGGCTGACTGAGTCCCCAGCTGTTGTTTGCTCAAATAAACTCTGTTAAATTTAATTTGCTTAAAATCTTTCTTTTAAAAAGCATTATCTCAAATCAATCAACTTCATGGCTTATGCCATATGATAATTATTCAGTTGACCCAAAATACCATTAAAAGGACAATGTGCATTGCTGTCAATATCTCTGGACTGTTAACATGGGCTACACAGTTGACTAAAAAGAAAATGCATGCACTGTTAAATGCTGTCCCACTCCTGTCTTTTAGGAGAACTCTCTTGCCCCTCTCCTATAATTGTATTAAAATTTAGAAGGCCTGGGCAAAGTGTCAGAGAAGCCTGGGGATGGAGGGCTGTAAAAATGGGTTAGAAACTTCTTCATTTTTTAAGCTGGAATGATCCTTTGAATTTTGGTGAGATCTCTCTGACTTCACATATTGAATTCCGAGCTTTCAACACAAGGTAAAACGTTTAAGAAGACTCTGAATAGTAGTGCTAAAAGAAAAACTCAGGAGGAGTTATACTTAATAGAGTTCATTGAGCAAAGAATGATTCAAGAATTGGGCAGCCCCCAAACCAGAAAAAGTTCAGTGATTTCAAATGGTCAAACAGAATTTGTGGACAGGAAAAGGAAAATGAGATACAGAGAACAGAAGTGAAGTACAGAAACAGCTGGATTGGTCACTGCTCAGTGTTGACCTTATTCGAACACAGTTTGAATTGTAAGCCACTTGTGATTGGCCAAAACTTGGTGATGGGTACAAGAGAAGGTTATTATCTGTTCACACATCTAGTCATTACTTAACATATGTAAGAAGGTAGCTTCAGGCAAGAAGTGGTGGCTCACGCCTTTAATCCTAGCACTCTGGGAGGCTGAGGCAGGAAAACTGCTTGAGTTTAGGAGTTTGCGACCAGCCTGAGCAAGAGGGAGACTCCTAAAAAAAAAAAAAGAGGGAAACTAAAAAAAAAAAATGGAAAAAGTAGTCAGGCATCATGGCTGACGCCTATAGTACCAGCTACTCAAGAGGTTGAGACAAGAGGATCACTTGAACCCAAGAGTTTGAGGTTGCTGTGAGCTATGATGACTCCATGGCACTCTATTCAGCGTGGCAGAGGGAGACTCTGTCTCCAAAACAAAGAAGGCAGCTTCAAGAAAGTGACTCAGAAAGGGCAAATCTGTGCTTCTGTGCTTCTGTTATGAGTCATTAGCTAGCTGTTGAAAATCTTGGGGCAAGGGGTGTGGCTTCCTTCAGCCCAGCCTTCTTTCAGGTCCAGACACTGTGAAGTCCCTCCTGACTCAGGCCCCTGCACCTGCTACCTGCTATTTCTTCCTATTTGGGTGCACATTGGTATGGATACATTACATCAGGATTAAATCCAGGCTGGGATCCAGGCATTGGGACTTGTTGAAATTCCAAGGGAATTTCAATTTGCAACCAGGCCTGGCAGCCACGGTTGAACCTTTTGTTTCTCAGTTATGCCTCCCAACTCCACTTTGTACCTGTTCTTCTTTGGCTCCTGGATTCCTTTCTCAGAGAGACGTGTTCCCTGAAAATTGCCAGCACCAACCCTGCCTCATGTCCCCCTGTGGTACCTGCACCTCCCCTTTAGAAGGTCTTATCACAGTAGGTAGTGATTTTACATTTCTTTGGAACAATATTTGCTTAATGTTTGTCTTCTCAAAACTCCTCAAAGGACTTTGTTTACTGTGACATTCCACACTTGCAATTTTGGTGTCTTAATACCAACAATAATGACAAAATCGGTGTTAAATTATATTCCTACTTTTTTTGTGAATTATTAAGTGACCTCTCTAAGTATATGAAAAGCAGCAGTGATTGAGGTCATTGGAGGCAAATTTATCTTCCCTAAACAGGGCTTTGTGGTTCAAACTGAAGTAACTGAGAAAACACCCTGTAATAGAAGGCTCTAAGTATAAAGCATATCCTTATTTTCTTCCAGAGAATTTCTGCAAACATGAACCTTACCTTATGTATAAGAAATCATATGGTGTTTTAAAAATGTGTTATCTCTTACTTTGCTGGCAAGTTCCATTAAAAAAAAAGAAGACTATGTTTGATTTTTTTCCCATTAAATAAATTTCCAGGACCTAGCACTTGGCACCCAGAAACATTCGATAACTATTTGTTGAGTTGGTGAACCAGAAGGAAGAAAGCTACTCTAGGGATTTATTTTATTTTTCAGATAATTCCAATTTGGTTAAGGATGAGAAGCAGTGATTTTTATTCTTGGCTGGATCTTAGCATCATCTGAGATAGCAGGTGTTGAATTATACCCAAAGCCTGGGTTCCACCCTAAACCAACCCCCCAAAATCGAAATCTTAGAAGTTGGGGCACTTTTACTTTTCTTCTATTTGAGGCATCTTGTTTTCTATTACTATATAATTTATTACCTACTTAATTATGGTTTAATTTAGCAACTTAAAGCAACAGAAAGTTATTAGCCCATAATATCTTCAGGTCAGAAGTTCAGACTCATAGTAGCTGGATTCTTTGCTCAGGTCCTCATCACGCGGAAATCAATTTGTTGGCCAGGGCTACAGTTCCCTCTGGGACTCTCAATTCTCTCTCCAAGCTGGCTGGTTGTTGGTAGAATTTATTTCCTTGTGGTTACAGGACTGGGATCAGTGTTGTCTGTCCAGATGTGGTCTGGGGTCCGCTCTAAGTCCTGAGAGGCCACTCTGAGGCCCTGAAGTGACCCCCTGCAGCTCAGAAAAAGGAGAACCTCCTTACCATTAAACCCATGTCACAATTCACATCTCTCTGACTTCTGCTCTGTGACCAGTTGGACAAAACTCAAAACTCTCTCTCTGCATTTTTTTTTTTTTTTTGAGACAGAGTCTCATTTTGTCATGCTCGTAGAGTGCTGTGGCATCATAGCTCACGGCAACCTCCAACTCTTAGGCTTAAGCAATTCTCTTGCTTTCACCTCCTGAGTAACTGGGACCACAGGCGCCCACTGCAATGCCTGGTTGTTTTTTTTTTTTTGGAGATGAGGTCTTGCTCTGGCTCAGGTTAGTCTCAAACCCATGAGCTCAGGCCATCCACCTGCCTGGGCCTCCCAAGTGCTGGGATTACAGGCATGAGCCACTGCACCCAGCTCTTCTCTCTCTGCTTTTTAAGGGTGTGGATGATTAGGTCTGGCCTGTCCAGATAATATTCTTTTTTAAAGTCAACTGTCCCATAAAATATAAATTGATGACAAAAGTAAAATCCATCAGATTCATAGTCCTGGGGATGGGTGTGCAGGACATCTTGGAGACTGTCTTAAATTCTGCATGCCACTATCAGTATTAAACAATGTTGCAGCTGTGATTGAGCACCACTGGACTAAATGTGTCAAATAATTCAAATGATAAAGTATTAAATGATCTTCCAACAGGATGATTGTTGAAAAAAATATATCTTCTAGTCATCAAAAAATTTCACTCATCAGGAAACATGAATAGAATTTCTAATGAGGAGGTGACAGGGATTTACTTAGGGTACAATGTGAATCACAGTAGAAATAGTGCCTGAGCAGCCGTCCCCATGGGATTTAAACTGAACCATTTCTGAAATCTGGTGTATCTGTCAGGATTCCCACCAGAAATAGCACTCACCCAGACAATTCACCTGGAGAGATTTTGGTGGCAAGACTGGACTGAGATTGTGGGTAGGGCACAGGGAAAAATCAAGGAATAAAGAAAGATGGGAGACTGCTACCACCTGTAGGGACAAATTAGTGTCTCTGGAGACTGTAGAGTGGCCCCTGGCTAGCATCTAGGAAGGTGACAGGGACCTCAGTCCTTCTAAGTGTGGGGGAGGCTGGGGGTGCAGGAGACACACCAGCTAGGAGGCTGGAGATGGAGCAGGGATATCATCTCTTTTTACTTCCCATCCTCTGCTTTCCTGCCAGGACTTCTTGGTGGCCCCACCCAAGTGAAGTTGGGAGGAGAGGGGCTGCCCTGGGAGAAGACTTCCTGTGGTTCAGAGCAGGGCAGAGGATGGGAAAAGTGAAATGGCCCAGGCAAATGAGGAATAATCATCCCATCTTGAAAATAATCCTTTTTCAGATTGAGAAAATATGTTTTGAAAATTAAAAAAAAGTATAACATGAAAATTCTTTACACCCTACAAAATATTAATAACTTACCAGATTAGTTTCCTACATTGGTAGGCACTGCCGGTTAAGTCATTCACTCATCTATTCTGATCCCAGGATCCCCTCTAGCTTTATTTTTAATCTTCTGGATTCATGAAGATTAGCTGTAGGGAAATGAGATTGGTGCTGGGGTAGGAGGCAGAGAAAGGGAAGTTGAAAATCTAAGAGTTTTTTTGTTTATTTTCAAGACCAACAATATAAATACTTTTAACATAGTATAAGTACAAAATTACTTTGCTAATAGAATGAGTAATTATAATAATAAATTGAGACATTCCTAGGCGGCATATCTCGCACAAAATTTGTGTCATCTACTTGAGAGATGTAAGTAAAATGGAGACAAGTAGTATTTTAGCGGACATAGACTTTTGAAATGTTTGTTAATTTCTAGAGAATGCTAAAATGTATAGCATTTTAGACCAATTTAGGTTTAAGCAGATGTTAAACTTTCTTTCAGCACATTTCTGATTGTTCTTCATTAAAATCAGAACAAACCATCTAAGCAGTTGCCTGGGGAGGGGGACAAATTCTCCTTTGGTTTTATTCTTCCTCTCTCTATTTGTTTGTTTGTGTGTTTGTATCCCTCAAGCATTGTCAAAATAATCTCAAACATCACTTATATCACTTGAAATTCTCTAGTTTCATGTTATTGTTATAACCTTAGTAATATGCAAAAGGCAAATTAAAAAAATTAATACTTAAATCTAAGAATTACCTCATTTAGTCTTATCTGTTCCCAAAAATTAATAAAATAAAATTTAAGAACAAATCAAAATAAAAGATAAAAGATTAGAATGGTGAGAAGGAATTATAGCAGGAGATAGGAACGTCAGCAGAATGAAGCTCTCCACAGATTTCTGGAAGACAGAAGATAGATAATTATAATCATGACCTAAGCATAGGGAATGCTTTCTTAAAAAGAACATGAAAAGTAATAATTACAAAGGAAAACAATGATATAATTAATTATTCCTAGTGATTAAAACATATCATTAAAAGCACATAAAAGACAGATTAAAGAATGGGAGAAAATAATTGCCACACATATAAGCATCTATGGGCTCTTAACCAGAACATGCAAAAAGTTCCTACAAATCAATTTGAAAAATATAGCCAGTCCAATGGAGAAATTGACAAAAGACTCAACCAGACACATTAAAAAAAAGATATGTAGGTAAAATTTTAGAAACTATGATACTATACATCAATCAGAACAGCTACAATCAAATGGACTTATAATACCAAGTGTTGGTGACTATTTGGAGGAACTAGAACTTCTATACATTGCTGATAATAGTGATTTTGGAACAACTTCTTTGGAAAATGATTTAATATTATCTTCAAAAATTGACTATAACCATACTCTATGACCCTAGATAGAGTAAAATAGAACATATTAGAAATGTGAATGTGGCTCAGCGCCTATAGCTCAACCGGCTAAGGTGCCAGCCACGTACACCTAAGGTGGCGGGTTCGAATCCCCAGCCCGGACCCGCCAAAACAACAATGATGGCTGCAACCAAAAAATAGCCAGGCGTTGTGGCGGGCGCCTGTGGTCCCAGCTACTTGGGAGGCGGAGGCAGGAGACTCGCTTGAGCCCAGGAGTTGGAGGTTGCTGTGAGCTGTAATGCCATGGCACTCTACCCAGGGGGACAGCTTGAGGCTCTGTCTCAAAAAAAAAAAAAAAAAAGAAATGTGAATGTAAGTTCACTAAGTGAAAATGTTCTTAACAACTTTATTTATAATAGCTAAATATAGAAAAAACAAAACAAAACAAATGCTTATCAACATTAGAAAGAATATGTTTCTGTATATTTATACAATGAAATAATATTCAGACATTGAAATGAATAGATCATTTCTGTGAGGAACAAGGTGTATCATCTCACGTATTGAATGACAAGAGTCACAAAAGAATATATGTTAACTTGTTTCTTTTTTATATAAATTATAAAAGCAGATAGACCATTGTGTGCTATTGGAAGTCAGGTTAATTGTACTTTACTGGAAGGAGAGTCTGGTAAGTGAGAGGGGAGCTTCTGAGACACAGAATGTTTTATTTCTAATAAAACTATTGTGTGCTATCAGAAGTCAGGTTAATCGTGCTTTACTGGAAGCAAGGCCTCGTAAGCACAAGAGGGGACTTCTGAGGCATAGAATGTTTTATTTCTTGAATAATATTGTGACTATTCTGATGTCGTTATTTCAAGTTAACTCATGTTGCTATAGTTGGTCTACTTTTTTGCATATGTATTATACTAAAAATTTTTAAATAAATACAACTTCATTGCATATTAAAGATTAATAATTGGACATGCATTAAAATCCCCTTTCAGCAATCTTGTATCTTAAAAGATGCCATCAAAATTCTGAGGGGGAAATAAACAGGGGCCTAGAATTCTAGGAAATAAAAGATAAATTCATTCCTTTCAAAGGCCTTAGGAAACAATAGAACTAACCCAAGAGAACAATAAAAAGAAATAGGAACACAGCTGTGCTTATGGCTCCACAGCATTTTATATCATCCAACAAGTAGTATGATAAGGAAAGTGGATACTTTTAGGAATGTGATAAAATACAAATACTTTCATCTGACAAGAAGAAAAAAAAATAATCAAATTCTCCAAGAAATTTCAAAGTCGTATAGAAAAATCATATTACATATTGGCAGAAAAATGAAATGTATCTTATCTTGAATAAATGATGGAATTTAATTGGATACATTTGACATTGGTGTTTCAAATATTCTTCCTCAAGTGACTTGGGTTCAAGGAAATATAATTACCTCTTGCTGAATTTAAGCATGCCACTGATTTCTGTATAATCATTAGATTTTTAATATTGTTTATTAGTTTATAATTTTCAGAAACAAACCCTGAATGCAAAACTGGATTAGCAATAGAGGTCATACCATAAACACTACACAGGGCAAGGCTGGGCAGATTCTGACAAGGGGTAGAGATGGAGGTTGTGAAAGCCAAGGGGAAGGATTTCAGAACACTAAATAATACTTCATCTTATACGGAGACGAATCCAGAGGTGCAGCTTCAAGCTGATGGGTCTAAAACAGAGAGTTTATTGTACGATTTAAAAATGTATAAAAATGTAATCAATAAATATAGGAGGAGGAAGAGAAAGTAGGCAGGAGAGGAGCAAAAAGGATTTCTTGTGTCATCTTAGGGACTTACCAGACACTGTCTAGTGATAAATCCAGACATCAAAGCACAGACATCTTCCTTAGTATTACCTTCAAAAGGCCTACGGTAGAACAGTCAAAAATTACTGTTTGTCAGGAGAAGGTATGGAGTGGCGAGGGAACAAGAAAGATGTGGCGAAAGGTTTTCATATTTTGTACTTCTTTTCTTCTTATGTTTTATTTTCATGGGCTTGTCTCCCATTTATTGAAATAACTAATAAAAGCTCTCAATGAAGACAAAAATAATTGTTAAAAGAAATTATCTAAAAGTAACAGAAAAGTCAAAATAGTAGTCCATATCCAAACCTCATGGTTAGAAGCCTCATTCATTTTAAAAGAGACCTGATTTTGCTACCTCTGTGAAATGTCCCTGATTTTGCATTATGTGACACATTACAAACTTTGCCACACTTTGCAGCCCTTTTCATGTAAAGGTGTTTTTTTTTTTTTAATTTTTATTTTTCTTCCTGCTAGAATTTGTTTGGGCCTAGGACTTGCTTAGGCCAATGGAATAATAGCAGATTTGTTGTTGAGGGCTTGGAAAGTACTTACAAATTGAACCTACACTCTCTTACTGCTCTTGGAACCTGACACTTGTATGTGGTGACATCTGGGCAGGACAGCTGCATGATGAGAAGCCTGTGGTCCCCCTGAGCACTCACCAACCTCCAGGATGTGGGTGAAGCTGTGCTAGGTCATCCAGCTGTCAGGTGACCCCCCTACCTCAGCACAGACTCCTGAGTGATCTTGGTTGAAATCAGTTGAACAATCCCAGATCAGATAAACCGTCAAGCTGTCTTAACAAAACTGTGGGCGAAGCAAGTAGTTATTGCTTATGTTTTGAAGTGGTGGTTTGTAGTAAAAGCCAATTCACTTCTCATAAAATGGGGACATTTTGACTAGTGATTATGAATAGTAAGGTTACATTAGGTAAGATTCTTGAGATGTTATGAGAAAAGGAAGTTTAGTACATCTTTTGGTTACTAGTGTATATTTAATAAATATGTCTCTAAATGGATGGTGAGTTTTTCAGGATACAACATTTATGTAACTCTCTCTCTTCACTGTTCCATGTTTTGTGGTAAAAATGTCCTTGCTAGAAATACTTGCACCTATTTAGATACACATAAATCTGTCCAGGTTATGCTTTGAAATGCTTTATACATGAAACCTGCCTTGAGGTACTGCCAGAACTGACAAGGACTCCCACGTAATTGAACTAGGATTAACTATTAGATTTGTCAACGGTAAAATTTGCAAGGGAGAATTAGTTAGAACATTCAGTGCTTTGACTAACAGAATTTGTTTGCTAAGCAATATTTAAGTAACTCAGTCGATATTTCCAAGAACTTTCACATCTTCAAAGATAGTGCAATTTAGTATTCTTTAGAAAATAATCTAAAAGCCCCTTTAAGGTTTAGGATTGAGGTGTTATATGTGTTTTTTATTTTTTTTTAAATTTCAGAATATGGGGGTACACATGTTTTATTTATATAATTGGTTTTTGTACAAACTGAGTGGAAATTATAAGTGTGCCCTTCACGGGGATAGTGTGCACTTTATACAACAGGTGTGAATTTACCCATCACCTCCTTCCCCCTTCCTCCAGCTTGATTTTCATTGAGATTTATTTCCATATGTGAATGTAAGTGTTGAAGAGTTAATTGCAACTTGTTACTTAGTACTTGTTTGTTTCTCTATTCTTGTGATATTTTGCTTAGAAAAATGGTTTCTAATTCCATCCAGGTTGTCACAAAAGATATCTATGTATTCTTTAAAGGACTGTCAAACTACAGAAAACTCTAAATAAAAATTTTTAACAATATAGGTTCACTATAGTCAAACACCTAGGTCAGGTTTTTAGAGATTCCTGACAACCAGTTCGAGGGTTAAAAATTACATGAGGGAACGAACGCAATTCAATGGGGGAAAGGTCTTTTCAGCAAATGGTACTTGATCAAGTGACAATCCACAATGCGAAAGAATGAATTTGGAACTTTTCTCATTCCATACATGAAGACTTAATTCAAAATGAACTGTAGGCCTCAACAGAAGAGATAAAATTGTGAAACCTTTATAAGAAAATATAGCAATCAATCTTCATTACCTTAGGTTAGGTAAAGTTACATATAATACCAAAAGCACAAATGACAAAAGAAAAAATAAGTATGTTAGACTCCATAAAAATTAAAGATTACCATCAAGAAAATAAGAGGATAACCTCGGACTAGGAGACAACACTTGCACATCCTATATCTGATAAGTTTGCAATATCCAGAGTGTGTAAATCATTTTTTATAACAAAATACCAGAAAGGCAAACCAATTAAAATATGAACAAAGGGCCTCAACAGACATTTTTGCAATTAAGATGCAAGTGGAGAATAAGCACATGAAAATATGCTCACTGTCAGTAGGCAGCAGGGAAATACAAATCAGAACCCTAATGAGGGGGCACTCCAGGCCCGCTAGGACAGCTATCATCCAAAAGACAGGCAAGGGCAAGGGTTGGTGAGGATGTGGAGGAACCAGAATCCTCATCCATTGCTGCTAGGAATGTGGAATGGTTCAGAGGCTTTAGAAAACAATCTAACCATTTGACAGTTCCTCAAACAGTTAAACTAAGACTGACTGTGGGACTCTGCAATCCCACTCCTAAGTATATACTCCAAAGAAATGAAAGTGTAACACATTCGTAGTAGTGGTATTCGTAACAGCCAAAAAATGGAAATCAATCAAATGTCCATCTATGAATGAACAGGTAAATAAAATGTGGCATAGTCATACAATGTAATATCATCTGGTAATAACATAAGTGAAGTACTGATATATGATATAACATGGATGACCCTTGAGAACATACTAAGTGGAAGAAACCTGTCACAGAGGCCACATGTTGTCTGATTTCACTTCCAAAAAATGTCAAGAATTGGCAAATCCACAGAAATGAAAAAGAAATTAGTAGATACCAAGGAGTGGTGGGAGAGGAAATGGGGAATGACTGCTAACTGGTATGGGGTCTCTTTTGTGGGTGATGAGAAGTTTCTAAAATGAGATGGTGTTGATGATTGCACCACTGTGACTACACTTGAGTTGTATACATTAGGTGAGTGAATGATATGGATGTGAATTATATTCCCATAACACTGTTGTGTTTTAAAAATTATATCAGATGACTTATTTGACCTCAAATAGCTAAATTACTGAGACTTCAAAGTTCTTTACCAAGTAAAAATCGATTCACAAAACTGAGATATTTAAAAGACATTCAAGGAATCTTTCATTTTGAGGCTAAAGCTAGATATATTAAATTCAAATCTGCTAAATCAGAATGAACTTCCTGAATACCAACAGAAGAAATTACAGTATTTGGTATTCTTCCTTGATCAAAAAAAAAAAAATGCTATGCTGTTCTAAGTATGTCTTATTATATATTCCATATCTGGGTCATCTAAAATATTATTCAGGAGAAGGATCAAGATAAGTTATGAGGATTTTAAAAATATTGAATATAAGCAAAAACAAAATAAAAAGTATTTTTTTAAGTTCTTTCTTCTCCAACATATTCATGTGAAAAACACATGCTAATATTTCATCTCTGTTTCTTCATTCAGCTTGCCAATGAAATAGGCAAGGTGTGATATTTTAATCATCTGTGTTGCTTTAATATTCCAGTGACATATTTTTTTGCTTTAAGGTCTGAACAGAGTTATTTCTCAAACAGACGCTATGAGAACAAATGAGAGAAACTTTTATCTTGTGTTACATCAGAAATTCATGAGATGAATTCACAAATACTTAATAAAAATACTTTATGGGAACAGGGTAGACAGTGGACTGTGCAGAGAGAGAACTGAAATAACTCATTATTTTTAGACTAAAATAAGATTGATTTTAAAAATTTAGTCAGTGACCCAGTTGAGTTCAGATTGTTACTATTATATATTTAGGTTAATGCTTAATTTAATTTTGTCAATTTTTTTCCCACCTACATTGTAAACTTCTCAAAGCCAAGTAAGAAATAGCTAATTTCTTACCCAAAGTATTGCTATTAAACACAGAGTTTTTAATAATAGTAATAACACTGTCATTAGTGTTATTCATCTATGAAACAGTTCATCTATGGCTGGGAAAGAGGAAACACATCTATGACTGTTCATCTATGAAACAGTCCTATTTGGTCTTCAATGTGCTGTTGAGAGAGGGATATATTATTATTTTACATCACAGACGAAACAATGAAGCCTCATACAGATAAAATTATTAAACAGATCATTTCTGTAAAACTAAATATATAAAGAGGACTCAAAGCTAAGCCTTTCTCTGAATCATTTATTTAACAATTATATAGTAGGTCTATATTATTGACTGACATGGCTAATATCCAGTGATTGACAGATTTGGCCCTGGACGTGCTCAAAACCTCACTCAAAACCTGGAACTTAATGTATGAACAGGTAGATGTAAGTGCTCTGGGGGTACCCAAGTGTCTGGGGTGCATTCTGACTACTCTCAGTTCTGTGTACAGGTACAGGTACCATTTATCACCCTATTCATGACCCAAGAGCCTTTGTCTCATGATAGAGCTGAACAATTCCTCCTATATTTTTTTTTTTGCACTTTGGCTGGGGTGGGGTTCGAACATGCCACCATCAGTATATGGGGCCAGCACCCTACCCCTGAGCCACAGGTGCTGCCCACAATTCCTCCTATCTTTTATTCTCTTGGACTCTGTTTCATCCATACTCTCTACCTAAGGGCCAGCTGTCCCCCCCACCCTTTTTTTTTTAAAAGACAACTCTTCCTCTTTACGAATCAACCTCTCTGTGCTGTTACCATTCATTATTCTTATATGCAACTTCAGAGGCACAGGCCAAGATCAAGTGTGTTTCCTCTTTCCTACCAGCAAATTTCAAATATTCAAAGATAGCTTTTAGTTGTGCTCCTTTAGATAACATCATTCCTATATTAGATGGAATGTTTTTTAAATAAGTTTGTTTTTTTTTTTTTTTTTTTTGTAGAGACAGAGTCTCACTTTTTCGCCCTTGGTAGAGTGCAGTGGAGTCACTCCAGCAACCTCCAACTCCTGGGCTTAAGCGATTCTTCTGCCTCAGCCTCCCATGTAGCTGGGACTACAGGCGCCTGCCACAACGCCCGGCTATTTTTTGTTGCAGTTTGACCGGGGCTGGGTTTGAACCCGCCACCCTCGGTATATGGGGCCGGCGCCTTACTCACTGAGCCACAGGCGCCTCCCTTAAATAAGTTTTGATAGATTGTACAAGACATGAGCATTCCTTCTGCATGTCCTGCATTCATCCCAGCTCTTGAAGTGACAACACATCGGGGTAGCTGTCCTTATCGTAATTTTATTCGGCATGGTTTGTGTTCACGCAACCACCAGATCCAGTTTTCTCAGCCCGACTAAACAGTGAATTCCTTTCTCCTGGCTGCAGGGATGGAAAAGAAATCTAAGCCAGGACAAGGACAATCAATTCTAGGGTTTTCGTCGCAGCTTTTATGAAAAAAAGTAGTTCATTTACCACTAGTTTTTCCAAGCAAAAGTGGTGAGATATAATTCTAGTGTTCTAAGGAGTTAACCTTCCTAAAGAGAGATTGCCCAAGTGTGGCACTCACACAGAGAAAGGCAGTGCTGAGAAAGAGAGACAGAGAGAGTGTCATTCTTCATTTTGATGAGCTGATAAAGGCCTTCTTTTTTCTTTTCTCTCTCTCTCTCTTTTTTTTTTTTTTTGCAGTTTTTGGCTAGGGCCAGGTTTGAACCCACCACCTCTGGCGTATGGGGCCAGTGGCCTACTTCTTTGAGCCACGGGCACTACCCTAAGTCCTTTTTTGATATAAGACCATTTGATTTGAATTCTGTGAATGGACTCCAAAATAATCTTTAATCTTTTTTCAAATCTAAGTTTTCTAGATTCTTCACCATTTGGTCACTATTAAGAATAAACACTCTTAGCTGAGGTAACGTAAATTAAGGAAGCATTCAACTAATATCTTATTAACATAGTGAATTCTATTATTTGAGAGGCTGAGCATTTGAATGGGGATGAGATTGGATAAGTGTTTGAAGACCTTGATGTCTGTGTTAAAGATTTTAGACTTTATTTTATACACAAAATCATTATAGTTGTTTTGAAAAGGTGGGATACCTGGTACAACCTGTGTACTTATACTTAATGTAAAACACTCTCAAGGCAAATCTTGAAGAACAAGATGCTGGAAGTATGGAGAGAAATCATTCAGGTAATGAGGCAGAGCTGAGAAAAGGGAGAAATAATGCTGTTATCAAAAATGAAGGCAATGCTGGTAAAAATTGTAGAATTTCACAACTGGTTGGTCATGGGAATAATCAAATCTAATGTGTAGTTCTGAGTCAGAGTCTT
>NW_003852420.1:3624133-3636590 GCF_000181295.1 Otolemur garnettii
TATGTACTACTTCCCAAGCACTGTTTGGGGAAACTAGTCTATAAACTATGGTCCAGGGGCCAAATCTGGCTGGCTGTCACCTTCTGTATGTCCTGTGAGCTAAGAATAGTTTTATTTATTTATTTATTTATTTATTGAGACAGAGTCTTACTCTAGGTAGAGTACCAGGCCATCATAGCTCACCGCAACTTCAAACTTCTGGGTTGGAGCAATCCTCTTACTTCAGCCTCCTAAGTAGCTGGGACTACAAGTGACTGCCACCACATCTGCCTAATTTTCCTATTTTTAGTAGAGATGGGGTCTGGCTTTTTGTTAGGCTGCTCTTGAACTCCTGAGCTCAGGTAATCCACCTGCCTCAGCTTCCTAGAGTGCTAGGATTATAGGTCTGAGCCCCTATGCTGGCAAAGAATAGTTTTTACACTTGATCTTAGCCAAAAGGCTAAGAAGAGATAAAATAGTTTTTATATTTTTACTTTTAAGTGCTTGAGAAAAATTAAAAGAGTAATACTAGGCATGACATTTGAAAATTGTATATAATTTAAATTTTGATGTTCACAAATGTTTATGTGAACATAACCACACTCACTTATTCATTTGCATATTATCCATGACTATTTTTGGTGTTAATGGCAGAGTTGAGTAGTTGCAATAGAGACTGCATGGCTCACAGAACCTGAGATATTTATGACTTAGACCATTACTGAACACCTCCACTAACACTTGTTCTGAGGTATATGGTATGGATAAAACAAATCCTCACTGCCCAGAGCTTATATTTTGGTAAGAAAATTGGACAATACATACCACATACAAGTAAACTATATAGTATTTTAATTAGTGCTAAAGAAAAAGAAGGTAGATTAATAAAAGCAATAAAGAAAATAAAATCAAAATAAGGGAAATAAAAAGGATATGTACTCTCAAATAAGGGGATTAACATTTTGCCTCAGGTGGCCAGGTATAGCAGCATTGTGTTGGTGGGTGTTCCCTGATGACCTGAAGGAGATACCTTGGGAACGAACCTTCCAGCCAGTGCAAAATCTCCCAATGTGGCTGCCAATGAAAGGGCAGATGAGTTGCAGGAGACACAAGTCAACACCGGCTCTTGTAGGTCACCAAAAATAGCCCAGGATTTTATTAAGGAGGTTTTTGGAGAGTTTGAGTTTCCAACCAAGAAATGGCTTTATCCAAGTGATGTTTTTACGAGATCATTCTGTGAACAAATGTTTCTTCTTCATTTTGATCTTTTATTATTATCTCCTCTTGTTTATTTTGTTTGATGTGGTTTAATCCAGATTTGCCTATATCTGTATTTAGTGTTACTTTGTCTATTTCTATTTATCTATTTCTTATAACTGGCATGTTACTGATATTTAAATAATTGGAAAGCATGTTAGAGATCAAACTAAAGGGCTTACAAGTATTGTTGCAATTGTTGCATTTGTCTAAATTTTCATCATGTTTTTCCTTAAAAATAATTATTCTGTTTCTGATTTCTTTCCTAATTTATGTATACCCAATTACAAAAAAATAATGACTTTGGCAGGCAAGAATTTGTTTTTCCTCTTGAAGTCCAAAATACCCCTCACTTTCTCCTTCCCTTTGGTAGAAGGCTACCACCATTATTCCCAAGTATTTGCTTCTCCTTCCAAAGAGAATGTTGTTACATTCCAGACTGGTATGAAATCAAACAAATGATGTTCACCAGTGCTTAGCAGAAACTCTGAGAGTCACCTCAGGGTTGCATTTTAGATCTTCTCCCTGTGCCATGGGGTTGGATATATCAGATTGTAGGATTTTTTTTTTTCAGCTTGAATCCCAGAGTGAAGAAACAAAGTTTGACCCACAATGCTGTGCAAAAACAGTACACTTTGGTTGTGTAAGCAACTGAGGTATGTGGGTTGTTAGTGTAGGGATCATGGAGAAACCTGCCCATTTCACCTTGGTTGGTTGCCTGAAAGATCAACTCACAGTTATGGCAGATTAATAAGAGAAGGATTTATTTCCAAATACCATGTTCATGGTAGGACCACAAGAATGATTACCCAATGTCTCAGTGATGGTCAGGGACCTTTATTGATGCCTTTTAGGAGGGAGGGGGAGGGGCAGTGCCTGTGGCTCAAAGGGGTAAGGCACTGGCTCTATATGCCAGAGGAGGTGGTGGGTTCAAACCCAGCCCCAGCCAAAAACCACAAAACAAAAAAAAAAAAAAAAAAAAAAAAAAAAAGGAGGGAAGGGGAGAAGGTAGAGTACGGATGCCGCAAGTGGTTCCTAAGGAGGATGAAGGGAAACAGACTGACTTGTAAGTTAACCTGAGAGACAGGGATTGTGTTTTAAATGATTTGGGTCAGCTAGCATTCAGAAAAGGAAGTCAGCAGCCCCTTGTGATCCTGATCCTCTAATATAAAGATGTAGGCAATAGGATTTTATGTAGATAGAGGCAAGGCTTTCTGATCATAAATGGTCTTTAATTCAAAATATTCTTCTTCTTCTTTTTTTTTTTAGACAGAGTCTTACTATGTCACCCTCAGCAGAGTGCTGTGGTGTCACAGCTTACTGCAACTTCAAGCTCTTGGGCTCAAGCAATTCTCTTGTCTCAGCCTCCCAAGTATCTGGGACTACAGGTGCCTGTCACAACGCCTGGCTATTTTTTAACCAAGGAGTCATATTTTGGGGTGAAATTTCCTTAGGAGTCTATTTGGGGTGAAATTTCTCATTCATGACTGCAGCATAACTAGCCTAAGCTGACTGATACCAGTCATCTTAGACTATGGATGCTCATTTCCCCACACCAGAAAGCCAGTGTGTCTACAATTCCCTTCTTTCCTCGTAGCTCCTAGTAATAGAAGTATCATTACTTTCAGATCCTGCATAAGTTTTACATTCCTATTTCATTTCACTGTTCAGTTATTGCCATTATATTTTCTGTATTCCAATTCTACTATTTCAAGTGATGCATTTATTAAGCCAAATTACGTTATCTTTTTATGCTAACTTGCTCTGTAATAGATTTCAAAATTTTCTTAAAACTCCTTTTAATGGTAGTTTAAAAGTAGAAGATTTATACCAAAAAGGAAGGGTTTTGTTTTGTTTTATTTATTTGAATTTTCATGTTGAACACTTAATAGCAGGGTAGTTTTAAAATTTGGTTATTTATTTATTTTTTGAGACAGAGTCTCACTTTGTCACCCTTGGTAGAGTGCTGTAGCATCATAGCTCACAGCAACCTCCAGCTCTTGGGCTTAGGCAATTCTCTTGTCTCAACCTCCCTAGTAGCTGGGACTACAGGTGCCTGCCACAATGCCCGGCTATTTTTTTGTTGCAGTTTGGTCACGGCAGGGTTCCAACCTCCCACCCTCGGTATATGGGACCAGCACCCTACTTACTGAGCCACAGGTGCCGCCCTATTTATTTATTTTTTTAAGATTAAACTATGCTTTTCCTAATTTCCTTCCTGGATTATGCTGTCTTATTAGAGTATTTATTGTAGGGATACTACGATAAATACTCTAATAAACTTGAAGGCTGCATTTTTATGCGTTTGTGTTCTCCAAAAAGAAGAACCTGCTCCAGTGGCCCTTAACACCCAATGTCTTTTCTTTATCTGCCACTGAATATATCCAATAGAATCAAATGGAGAGATCCACTCAAATAGAACTGACCTGCCCAAATAGAGTGGACCCACCCAAATAGAATATCCCAGCCAGGAAAAAGGGAATGTGCCAACCCCTACCCTTCCAACCCTTTTAAAATCTCCATCCGCCTTAACCCATGTGCTGACTTTCTACTTGAATTCAGCTCACTCACACCAGGGTGGGAATAAAGGCCGATATTGCCCACATAGAACCTGGACTCTTGTTTCCTTTCATTTTACATTTGGGAATAATCTTTTATTTTCAGTTTTTGACCTCTCAATGCCTAAACCTAGGATTAGTGGGGGTCTTGGTAGTAAGTTGAGTCTGTAAATAAACAAAAATGATTTAATTCTGTTGGTAATCAGTTATGGAACAAGGAGGGAAGAAACCATCCTTTGGGTCACTGCAAAGTAATGATGCCTTTTAGTCCCATGTGGGTCTATAGATTTCCCTGGTTCCTTCTAGATATTCCTCTTAAAACATTTCCACCAACACCCTTTTCAAAATGGGTGGTGTACTTTGCATTTGGTTCTGGGTAGTTTAGGAAAATGCTATTAGGCAGGTCTTAATCCTTTTTTTCTTGTACCTAAGAATCTTCTAACTTTTGTATGCCATGAGCTCCAACAGAAATCAACAGATATCAGGTGATGGTGGATCAGCCCTGGGCCCCAGGAATGCAGATAAGGTGATTAGCAAGGGTCTCAGTATTACCTTGAGTCTGGAGGACCAGGCAAGTGGAGATTCAGTGCAAGTGGTATATTTCAGCATCAGAGAAAGAAAAGACAATGGGGGTTAAGGGGAATAGGAGTAGGATTCTTGTTTTCTTTCTTTGTTTCTTTCTACTTTTTTTTTTTTTTTTTTTTGATTTTTGCTTTTGTAGTTATGTGGTGTTTGGTCTGCTGCTTGAATTTGGGTGCCAGACATAGAATTGAAAGATAACAGAATACAAAACAGGAAATGAACAAAAGGGATTTCATTTGGCTGGTAGTCAGTGATGGGGCAAGGAAATGAAGACTGTATTAAAATTACTGCACATAAGTTACAAAATAAATGCAACTTTGCAGAGAAGGCAAGAACTACATCTCTACAGCCACTCATGTGCTAGTTTTCTAGGGCTACTATAGCAAAGCAAAACGAAGTGAGGGGCTTAAAACAGCAATGACAACAAATTATTCGTTCACAATTCTGGAAATAGAAATCCAGAATCAAGGTATTAACCTGGTTGGTCCTTTTTTTTGAGACAGAGTCTCACTATATTGCCCTTGGTAGAGTACTCTGGTGTCACAGCTCACAGCAACCTCAAACTCTTGGGCTTAAATGATTCTCTTGCCTCACCTCCCAAGTAGCTGGGACTACAGGCGTCTGCCACAATGCCTGGCTATTTTTTTGTTGTTGTTGTAATTGTCATTGTTGTTTGGCAGACCTGGGCTGGATTCGAACCTGCCAGCTCCAGTGTATGTGGCTGGCACCCTAGCTGCTGAGCAATAGTTTGGCACCGAACCACAGTTTGGTCCTTTCAGAGAGTCTGAGGGAGATCTGTCCCATGCCTCTGGCTTCTTTTGGTTGCTGGCAGTTCTTCGCATTCCTTGGTTCCTTGGTTTATAGAGACATCACCCCAATCTGTGCCTCCATAGAAATCACAAGCCATTCTCATTGTATTTTCTGTGTCTCTATTTCCCTCTACTTAAAAGGAGGCCAGTTTTTGGATTAGGCTCACCCTAATCCAGCATGATCTCATCTTAACTTGATTAAATGTACAAAGACTATAATCCCAAATAAGGTTACATATACAGATAGTGGGAGATGAGGACTTAGACGTAGCTTTACCAAAGGCACAACATAAACCATGACACCAGGGTACAGGTGCACAGCAGGACATGTGCGACTTGTGTCAGGTTCTGTCAAGTCTCGCATCAAAGGTTGTGATTCACCCCCACACATGAGGCCAAAAAGAACCCACATGTGAGGTCCAGCTGTAAAAGCTAGTGGGGAGTGACTAGAAAGGAAGATAAGAAAATAGTGAGAGAGCCCATAAAGAATACTAGTAACTCTTGGAATGGGCAGAGTATAGAAGTGAAGACTGGAAAACAAAAACAAAGTAATGAAAGCCTGTGGTGGGTCCCTTGCTTGTTCTCAATCGTTGCCCTTCCCTGAGCCCACCTCCTTGCTATGGCTTCAAGAGCAGAGCGCCTTTCCCAGACTTTGATCATGTGACTTGCATGAGACAATGCAATGGAGATGAAGAGATAGGGTATCAATTCCAAATCCTAAAAGACCTGAAATGCTTCTGATTTCCTCTTGAATTCTGCTATTGCCATGAAAAGAAGTCTTATGGTACAAAGAGAATAAAAACATGTACAGCAGAACTGCATCGACTTCTCCACATCCTGGTCCAGAGGGCTGAAAACGTTGTCCATGGATGAAGATTCTCTGGAATATCTGGGAGAATAAAAAAATGCCTCTTGTTTTAAGACACTGAACTTTGGAGTGCCTAGTCATGTAAATTTATCACTACAAATGCTACAGGCATAGAGGGAAACTTAAGAATCTTTTTGAGTTATCTGGAATGCTTAAAATTAGGGAAAAAAAGATAAATGAGACAGTCTATAGAAAAGTGTACTGATATGGCTCCTCAAGGGTTAATATGTCACACAATTGCATGAAAGAGTCAATATTAAGGGATATAATTCTAGGGAATCAGGAAAATTAGGGCATATCGAATTGGAAAAAGTGCTAAAAATTAAAACTGCAAAAAAAGGTGAAGTTATTTTCTCGTGGCGGAGAGAGAGAAAGAGAGAAAGAGAGAGAGGTCTTATATCTCTTCCCTTTTATAAGGACACTAGTTCTATCAGGGCCAGGGGTCCAGCCTATGATCTCATTTAATATTAATCATTTCCTTAAAGACCCTATATTTAATATAGTCACACGGGTGGTTAGGGCTTTATCTTATGCCATTTACTGTCACTTACAAAAGAATACCTGAAATTTATGAAAAAAAAATTTCTTACAGTTCTAACTACTTCTCTTTTTTTGCTATTTTACAATAGCAAAATTTTTAGTATTATTAAATACTAATATTTAATACTGGTCTTACTGTATAAATGAAGAAGTTAAAATATTTTATAAATATAGGAAAGGAGAGATTTATTTAAAGGTTAATAATTATGGTGATTCAAGAGAGGGAACGTAGAAAGCCAGAGTACATATCCCCAATATTCATTTAGAATGATAGTTTTTAAGAACAGAGAAAGTAAAGCCTGGACTTAACTTATCTTCCAGATTATCAGCAAAATCCATTGTTTTGGAGATAAGGATACTGAGGTGCAAAAATTTAAGTTGACTTGGGCCTGGGATGGTGGCTCACACCTTTAATTCTAACACTCTGGTAAGCCAAGGCAGATGGATTGCTTGAGTTTAGGAGCTCGAGCCCAGCCTGAGCAACAGGGAGACCCCATCACTAAAAATAACTGGGCCTTGTGGCAGTCACTTATAGTCCCAGCTACCTGGCAAGAGGCAAGAGGATCACTTGAACCCAAAGAGTTTGAGGTTGCTGTGAGCTATGATACCATTGAACTCTACCTAAGGTGACATAGTGAGACTGTCTAAAAAAATTGAATTGGCTTTAAGTCACATACATAGAATCCATTTCCACCTCCGCAACCCACAGATGCCATCTTGAGCAGATATAATGGCAATAACAACTATTTCTAGACTACCAATTTTCACTTATAAATTAGGATGAACTAGCATGAACTGAAGGTTAATAAGAGTTTACATTCTAATGGAGTCTGTAACTTGACCAATGATAAGTAAAGGTATAAAAAGTACTGTTAGTAAGTATATAGAAGTTAGAGTCACAAAAGCTATGATTAATTAAAAGTCCATTTACATTAAGAATTAAAGCCTAGTTTCTTCAAAAAATGACAAAGTTATTTATTTGAATATATTAGATATTTGCTGTCCATTTCTTTCTTTGTCCAGTGGAGATCTGTGTAAGTCCTGAGTCTGTCCTGGGCTCCACCTTGCACAATGGAAGAAAATAAGAGGAAATGCTTAAACATAAAGAGAACAAATGGGGGGGGGGCACTGATTATAAAGAAGAACCAAAGTGTAAAAAAACAGAAAAGAAACCTGGAAATCTGGAAGTAGCTAATTTCAAGAATAGCGGCTTTATCCAGACTATTCTCATCTAATTTGTAAAGAGAATTTAAGCTTCTTCAGGCCGTTAAGTCACATATTTTTTATCCATGCTGCCATACTTGAAAGTTAGAGGAAAATGGTCTCCTACAAAAGAGGAAATAACACAAAGGACAAGTGAAGGAAGAGGCAAAAAGGACGGGGTAACATGACACACAGGACTAGTGAATGGACTCCTTGGAGTCAGGGAAGGACAACTTCTGGGATGACAGGACTTTAGATCGTGTCAGAATTGTCACAAGAAGGCAGTAGCTCTGGGAGAAAGATTTTCATGGAGAAAAAAGAAAAAATTATTACATGATTTATTATGACATACCTCCTGGAGTGAAGAAAACTTCTAAGAGGTACAGAAGGCCCCCTTCACTTGAAGAGAATACAGTCCAACACCTCCCTCAGCGGATGCCAGAATTGTGAATAGTACCAAACCCTCCACACACTGTTATCTCCTGTACACACATACCTATGACACATATGCACAGAAAGAGATTAACAATAGCTAATAACAACATTGAATAATTATAATACTACCCCAGCATCACTACTCTTCACTACTTTGGGACCATTGTTAAGTAAAATAGCAGTACTTAAACACAAGCTCAGAGTGAGTCTTCTAACCTAGAAGGCTACTAAGTGACTAACCTGGGTTATAGCACCCTAAACAAAGGGATGATTCACATTCCCAGAGGCATGGAGGGGGAGGTTTCATCAGGTTACTCAGACGGGTAGCACACAGTTTAAAACTTATGAATTATTTATTTCTAGAATTTTCCATTTAATATTTTCAGACTTCCATTGGCCACAGGTAACTGAACCTATGGAAAGTACAACTGCAGAGAACGGGGTTTGACTATTTTTTGTTATGGAAGATATGATGAAATATTTAGAAAAAGTCATTAGGATGAGTACATATAAGTTTAATAGAAAAGTGGCAATTATTACTTCCAGCTAAAATAAAAAAATTATAAAATTAAGAATATGCAATCATAATAAATTAATTGGCTCAGCAGTGAATAACATTTACTTATGGATAATGAAAGGAACAAGTATGATAGATTTTTTTTTTCTATTGCCCTAGAGTGACTTGGCATCAGCCTAACTCAGAACAACTTCCAAGCTCCTGGGTTCAAGTCATCCTCCTGCAACAGCCTCCCAATTAGCTAGGACTATAGGGACCTGCCACCATGCCCAGCTATTTTTTTCTATTTTTAGTACAAATGGGGTCTTGCTCTTGCTCAAAGTGGTCTCAAACTCCTGACCTCAAGGGATCCTCCCACCTTGGCCTCCCAGTATCATATATATTTATTATGTAATTAGTTATGTAAAACTTTCATAAATAAATTAAAGTGAATCAGTATATCTCATATTAATACCCTAATTAAATGAGGAAATTTTAAAATATAATTATATAGAAGAGGTATAGTTATTAAATACTTTAAATGAAATATAGGTGCTGACCAAAGCTCTTTGCAGCTGAAGGATAACACACATCATCTATTCATGGTGAGAAGGGCACTATTAAAATAGCTGGGTGTCTGGAGCAACTGTAGATTTTCCTTGGCAGCCAAGAAGACTGCATTGAAAAGTTCATGGTGTGTACTAATGGATATCTACTGAACTCTGTGGAAGAACTATGTGAAATGATGGAGTTACTGAAATTCTGTGGTGGGAGCTGAGCACCACATGTTACATGTACTAGATACGCCATACAAAGGGTAATGGAAACATGACTTACAAGAAAACGTTGGGGTAAAGCTATGTGCAAAATATGTATACTTTTATTGAATTTATTGGCTCATAATAAATTACAACATAAAAAATGAAATATAGGTGCATATATACATATCCACACATATACATTGTATACATACATATTGTATATGGGTATATGTGTTGTTATTTTTTCATCTACTTTCTGTCTCAAGGTATGGCTCCAGAAGATGGCTATAAACTCTAGCTCTGCCCTGATGGAACTCCAAAGGATTTGAACGTGCATCTTCACAGTGGCCTTTCACGGAGACTTCTTTATCCAGGGGATGGCCCAATGCCTAAGTGTCCAACATAAGACCAGGTGTCCCCCTGACAGAAAACTCAATGATACTGGCAGGGCCCCATGTAACTCTCTTCTGACCTGTGTCCAGGTTATTTCTAAGGAGATCACCACTCTCTAGCAAAGCCATGACTTGGAAAGAAATTAGGTTCATGTGGCCAGCCAGTGAGACACAGAGCAGGCAGCACAACGAAATACATGAAATATCACGTAACAGAAGCTGTTTATCACTTTCAGGTCCCAGAGAGAAGTGGGTGCCGTGGAGGGCTGATAGGATGATCTTGGGCACACTGTGTTTAATCAGCAGGTGGAGACAGAGAGACAGAAAGGGGAGGAGCTGTGGGCTGGAGCCTTTGCAGGTCATCATCCAATCAGGTTTTTCCTAAGGAGTGTTAAGACAGGTGAATTTTGGGAAAGGCAACATTGGCTGGGAGGTTACTTTCTTCTATAATCTAGCCCTCTGGGACTATAAGGCGGGAGGGTCCCTTAAGCTCAGGAGTTCAAAATCAGCTCAAGCAAGAGTGGGACTCTGTCTCTACTAAAAATAGAAAAATTACCTGGGTGTGGTAGTACAGGCCTGTAGTCTCAGCTACTGGGGAGACCGAGGCAGGAGGATTCCCTAAACCCAGAAGTTTGAGGTTGTTGTGAGCTAAGGTGACACCATGGCACTCTAGCCTGGGCAGCAAAGTGAGACTCGTCTCAAAAAAACAAAGCGAAACAAAACTGACATGAATTCCTAGGGACTTAGGAAGGGTCATTGCAGCAAATAACAAAGTTCATGTGGGGTATGAGGGTCAGTGGGGTGAGCCTGGCAGATTGCATCTGTATGTCCCATAGTAAAGGGGTATCAGGGGGCAAGTGTGCAGGGCAGATCTCTGGATGACCACAGGTAGGAAAAGGTGAAGAAGTGGAAACTGTTCCAGGTGACTGTCTTTCTTTCATGAGACAATTCTGTCCAAAATTGAGGCCAAGACAACATAAAATCACAAGCACCCAATACATGTGTAAGCCATGTAGATGCTGGTTCAAAACAGCTAGGTGTTTCCCTAGACATTACTCTGCTCATCTCATCCCAGAGCTTGACTGCGCATCAGACCCAGGTGCTGACAGAAGACCCGTCACTCGCTATATTAACTACCACACCATCAGGGGCACACTGACTGTCTCTCCCAGGGAATCCCACTGGTTCCCCAACCGGTCCCAATCACATGTTTCTTCTTTGTTTCCAGAATGACCTTTCCTTAGCAAATCTTTTCACATCATGGACTTTTTTGGTAGATGTGGTTAAAATTAATTTGTCAAGTGTGATTCTTATTAAAATTTATTTCTAAGAAGCCAATATCTGACTATTTTAGGCCAATTCAATAGAGAAGTGATGAAATGTTCAGAGGTTAAATATGGTAAAAAAAATAATAAAGGACACATTCTTGATTTTTTACCAAAGGGACAAGGGAAGTCTGGAGTTTCAATCGACTTTGAATTTCCCAGCCAAAGGGATATTTTAAATTAATTAATATAAGACAGTAATGCTTTGTGCAGCTGTGTCTGAGCTGCCATATAAGGAACTGCAAATGCTTTGTAATAGGTGCTTATATTAATCTCTTGTCCCAATTCACCACAGGTCTGCTCTCTGGACCCCCACCTGTAGCAGGCGTGGTTTCTTTTTTTAGCAGCAGACAGTAGGGCAAAGAGGAGTCATGTGGTTCCAGAAAGTTGTAAAGAATAATTAATGAGGGGCCAACATGGGGACCGGTTTTCAAATCACAGTTGACATAACTCTGTGTTCTGGGTGCACGGCTGAGATTTTTCCAAATAACAATAAATGTACCTTCTGTAGGTCCCTCCTCTGAGCAGTGAGCTGCCAGGAGTGATTACAGGGAAGACTTTTCTTAGGGAGGCCAGACTTGCACATATCAAAACAGCCTTATAAGAGGTTTTATGTTTTTATAGAGCTCTTATTTTTGAAATAGATTTTATGTCTACTGAGGGGCTAGACAAAATTTTATTTTTCAAACTATTTCCAAATCTATATTGGGAGCATCTATGTTTATCTACATTAGGAATATATACAAATTTATTTATTTATTTTTGAATTAAACAATGTATTTTATTATATTCTTTTTAAAATTGTTTTATTAAATCATAACTATATACATTTATGGGGTACAATGTCATGATTTGATATACAATATGGAATGCTTAAATCAAAGTGATTAATATAACAATCACCTCATTTACTTATTTTTTTATGGTAAGACATTTACAGTTTATGCTTAGTTGTTTAGAAATATACCCTTGGGAGAAAAGGAACTATGAGGACTCAGCATCAGCTGGAGGGATTTCATTGCTAGAATGCAGCTGGGCTCCACCACAAGCAGATATCCTCTAGATTTGGAAAAGACAGAATAATGCTTCCAAAAATATGTTCTTGCCCTCATCTCCTGAATCTGTGAATATGGTACCTTCTACAAGATGACTTGCTGATGTGATTAAGTTATGGTTCTTAAAATGAGATCATCCAAGTGGGGCCAATCAATGCAGCCAGGCTCCACAACATGAAGTTATCCTCTAGAATTTG
>NW_003852420.1:3637275-3651827 GCF_000181295.1 Otolemur garnettii
TGTATGCAAGGATGGATTCAAGGACCACCCCATTATCCTAGGAGGACTTGACCTAGTGGAGGAAGATGATCAGTTCACCCATATGCTTCCTTTGGAGGATGACTACAATGCAGAAGATGTTTTTAATGTTTTCCAGATGGATCCTAATTTTACGGAGAATGAAGAGAAGTACAAAAGTATTAAGAAGGAAATTCTTGATGAAGGAGACAGTGATTCAAACACAGACCAAGATGCTGGAAGGAGTGAGAAAGTAGAGGAGGAAGAGGGAGAAGAAGAAGATGAAGGACACAAAGTGACTATTCATGACAAAACAGACATGAATCTGGTCTCATTTCATCGTACAATTTTTCTTGTTATTTGATCAAGTTTAGATTTTGAAGAATGTGCTCACAAATTGTTGAACATGGAATTCTCAGAAAGTCAAAGCAAAGAACTCTGCAGCATGATCCTTGATTGCTGTGCTCAGCAAAGGACATAAGAGAAATTTGGGGGGTTATTAGCTGGGAGATTTTGCAGGCTCAAAAGTGAGTACATGAATCTTTTGAAAGTATATTCAAAGAACAATATGATACCATCCATTGGTTAGAAACAAACAAACTGAGAAATGTTGCTAAGATGTTTGCTCACCTTTTATACATGGATTCCCTTCCCTAGAGTGTTCTCAAATGTATAAAACTGAGCGAAGAAACCACCACATCATCCAGTAGGATTATGGTGAAAATCTTGTTCCAGGAACTATATGAATACATGGGTCTCCCTAACCTTAAAGCAAGGTTAGAGGATGAAACTCTACACCCATTCCTTGAAGGACTATTACCCCAAGAAAATCCAAGAAATAACTCGGTTTGCCATCAACTTCTTTACTTCAATAGGTCTTGGGGGTTTAATGGATGAATTGTGGCAGCATCTCAAAAAATATGCCAAAGGTCATCGTGGCACAGGAACAAGATGTTGAGCTGGGCATTGTGGTGGGTGCCTGTAGTCCCAGCTACTTGGGAGGCTGAGGCAAGAGAATTGTGTAGGCCCAGGAGTGGAGGTTGCTGTGAGCTGTGACGCCACAGTACTCTACTGAGGGTGACAGAGCGAGACTCTGTCTCTAAAAAAAAAAGTAGATACATTGATCAGGAGCCAAGAAACAAATGATAGAAAACATGGAGAAAGAAGACTACAACAAAGGCACTAGGAAACAAGACCTGAGAGAGACAGACAGTCAGAAAAACAGAGATCGAATTTCAGGAAATTCAAATGGGAGAGATCCCATAACAAAGCCCATGTCAGACAGAAGTGTCCCCCTGAACAAAATAATGACAGTAGAGTTGCGAATGACAGAGATCAGGAAATGCAGAGAGATTTGGAGACTAAGCATGGTGATCACAAAAATAAAAGAGAGAAAAGAAATTATTTTTCTGAAAATGAGAAGCACAAACATCAAAATAAGGACAGTGGCTCGCCACCAGTGGCTGAAGCGGCTAAGGCACCAGCCACATACACCTGGACTGGTGGGTTCGAATCCAGCCCAGGCCGCCAAACAATGATGTCTGCAACCAAAAAATAGGCAAGCATTGTGGTGGGTGCCTGTGGTCCCAGCTACTTGGGAGGCGGAGGCAGGAGACTCACTTGAGCCCAGGAGTTTGGAGGTTGCTGTGAGCTGTGATGCCACAGCACCGTACCTAGGGGGACAGCTTGAGGCTCTGTCTCACAAAAAACAAAAACAAAACAAAACAAACAAACAAAAACAAAATGAGGACAGTGACAATTTTAGAAGAAGAGCGAGATCAAAGTCAAAAGAAACATATAGAAAGCCTTCAGGCTCTGGAAGTGATGAAGATGGCTAGGAGATGATGCAGAGAGGCATTGGGAAAAATCCAGCAGACATGCTGAACATTCCAGAGAATTAAGGAAAAATCAGGATTGGCAAAGAGAGAAGTCTCCCACAAAGCAAAAACAATTGTACAAAATGACATAAACTGGGCATGCCTTATATTAGGTTGAAACAGATTATTTTTTATATTGATTGGTGAATTTTGTAGAGAATTCTTATATAAAGGACTGATTTGTATTTGTAAATTTTAAAATGTTTGCTTTATAACTTGTTTTATAACTGACACACCTCAAGGCCCTCCCTATAAAATTGTTTGCAGAGAATAGTTTCACCAGAAAAGGATGTAAGTTTTGCTTATATTTTGTGAATAAAATGATCAAATACTCATTGAAAAAAAAAGAAATATACCCTTGCATTGTGCACATAAGTCGAGATAATAATAAAGGACCAAATTGGTAGGTTCATGGATATTAGAGTCACTTAGGATTCCAGAATAACTCAGGCATTGGTATAAAGGACTAGGCTGAGAGTGTTGCAGGAAAGGTCACAAAAGAATCAGACACCTCAGAGTAAGGTGAAGGTCAGCATGTAGGAACAAATGATGGGGTTGAGAAGAGCAGGAGAAGGAGAATACATTCTATAACTGAAGGTCCAGGTGAGGTGAGACACATCCGTCATAACAGGGGTGTTTGAAACATCATATGATGTGATTATGCCAAGGCCTTTCCACAATGCCTCATGTATACCAAGCACTCAGGAAATACTTTCTGAGGGTCTCTGATGGGGCAGGGACTCTGCTTAGTGCTTTTTAAGAAACTCATTTAATTTTCAGAAAAACTGCACAAGAGAGATTTACAGATGAGGAAGCTGAGAATGAAGAGGTGAATTGCTTGCCCAAGGTGACATAGCCCCTAGCTGAGAGTCCATTATTAGATGCTAGTCTTTTCTATCTCTTTGTTAGCCACTATCGTTAGTTAATGCTAATTGGCTATTATTATTAGCTGTCATTATTATTTGTTAATATGCTATATTCCTGCTCTGCATCACCTTTGAATGCTAGCTATTATTAATAGTAGCAGAGAAGTATTATGATTGTACAGTTTTTGAGGGACCTAGGATCTGGAATTAAGGCTGTCAGGGTTCAGATATTTTTCTTCTTTTTCCTAACTGTGCTAAAGCCTAAACTTTGTTAATTAACCGTTTTCAGCTAGTCTTGTCATCTGAAAAATGGGGATCATACTAGTACTGTTATAATTAGGGCATTTCGTGGACTTGTCTTAAATCCTTTCCTCTTGGGTACATGGAAGGATGGCATTTCATCCTCTCTGAAGGTAGCATGGCCATGTGACTTGCATTCAGCTAATGAAATGTAAGTAGAAGCCATCAACATAACTTCCAAGAAGATGTTTTAAGAGCCAGTGAATAACATCCCCTGTCCCTGCATTGGCAATCACAATGGACGGTTGTCATCTGAGTCGCTGAGTAACTATATTGAGCAGAGGCCTCCTACAACTCATGATGGACCTGTAATGTAAGCAACAAGTAAGTCTTGGTTAATTTTGCACTTGAGATTCTGAGGTATTTATTCTTGTGGCCTAATCTAGCCCATCCTGGTCTAGCTGTAGCATAACCCACTCAGTCAGGACTGGTTAAGTTATGGTATTATAATAAACAACCCTACCATGACATTATGTAGCTTATGCTATAGGTACATCGGGGGTTGATTGGGTGCTTTTCTCCAAGTCATCCTCATTTAGGTACATAGTAGCCTGAATGAGCTGCCATCTTGAAACTTCCCAGGTTGCCATGGCAAAGCAGATTTGACTCATTAGGCTTCTTCCTGCAAATAATGCACATACTTTAGGGAGACACCTGTAGCTCAAAGGAGTAGGGCACTGGCCCCATATGCCACAAGTGGCAGGTTCAAAGCCAGCTCTGGCCAAAAAAACTGCAAAAAGAAAATGCACATATTTGGGCCCTACCTAACTACAAGCTCAGAGAATAGTGATCCTATCTTTATTTTAGAGAACTAGAAGTACCTGGTGAACAGCACTGATATGTTATTTACAAATGTTACACCTTCTCTGCGTGTCTCTATCATCCAACACATGTATTATCTATATTGCCAACCTTACATTTATGTGTTTATATGTAAATATTTATAAGCAATTGATACCTTGGTTCCAGGGTTTAAGGGATACTTAATCAAATCTGTCCAGATAAAATTTTCTTTGGGTCCCAAACAACTTCTTTTTACTTGTATAGAAATTATTTATTTGGAAAGAAGAGATCATGATTTCTGTCTTCTGGAATACTTAGTTATATCAGAGCCCTTAGTTACATCAAGGCCAATATTAACCATTAGTTTCTTTTTACTTCAGGTTCCAGGGTATTTAGAGGGATATCAACAGAGCTTCTTTTTCTCCAATTTTCATTTATTGAAGAAATGCTCATTGTGGCTGTATTATAAATGCAAATTATAATCATTTTGTATATTGCCTACCATGTGTACCTTGTTACCACTCTGCAATGAAATGACTGCACAAATTATTCAATGTGCAAGATTGACTTATTAAAGTTTGGCTTGATTTCAAATCTAAACCTTATTTCTTTAAGCTCAAACTTCTTGGTTGATTGTGCAAGCACATGGCTACTACTCATTTGATTAAAATATAGAAGAAGAAAAATAGAGGGAACTGTCTCTGATACCATTAATATAATTTCTCAGTTTGATGATGAATTCATCTAGTGTCTGAATGAGTTCCCCTAGATAGCCATTCATCTGGAACTTTCAATAATGTCACTGTAATGCCTGCACTCAGAAGTCTAAAACCAGCTGAAGCCCAGACAGCTTGCCTGCATAGAAAATTGAATTCTTCTGTCTAGAACACACCAGGGACAAGCAGAATGTGAAGATCAATGCAAATTAATGGCATATTGCTTGATACAGATTAAAACAGACAGAAGCAATGTAGTCTCTTGGGGTTAATCAGGGCCATAACAGCATCCAGACTTTTTTTCTCAAATCCAACTTCAGTCTTCTTTCTATGAGTTATTGTTGCTGTCCAGGAAGCCCCTGCTGCCTGGCAGTGAGAGAGGCACATGTGGCTTTGGAGTTAACAAAAGGGAATAGCATCTGTGCAACCAGTGTTTATCAAGGTCTCATAATGTTTCTCAGTCAGTGTGTATCTGCAAAAAGTCTTGTGGCGAGAGTTCAAAATCGATCTCAGGTGTCTAGCAACAAAATGTATTTCCCTCTTGACTTTGTTGCTTGGAAGTTGAGAGATGAATCTGTGGCACAGTTTAAGTATTTTTGGAGAATTTAGAACATTTTTGAGTACTCTGTTCAGCCCTTGCTATGCTTCATCTTACCTCATGCACTATCTTTGAAAAATTGTTTTAATGTGTTTTATTCTTTTTTTTTAAGGGAACAAGGCAGGGATTGAATGAATTCATAAATTAGTTTGCTGACATTCTTATGTATAAATACCAATCTTTAAAGTTACAATTATGGGACAAAAACTTGCCAGAGGCCAAAATATCTCATAATCTTCAAGATACATAAACCTACAGTGATTGATGAAGATCTCAAAATGGAATCTGCTTGGATTGACTGGTGACCAATCTCAGGCTATTTTGAGCCAGAAATGCATTATTTCTTTAGGAAATAATAGGAAAATCAAGTAAAACCTAGAGAAAAGAAAAAGGCCAACAGATCCAGATAAAATCAAATAACACATACACACACATACACATACACCCACAAACAGTTCAAAGTATAAGTAGAAACATTTCCTTGAGCATCAGCTTTGAATGTCAAAACCCAGAGTTTCATTGTGAGGAGTGATGGGGAATCCTTAAGAACATTAATGAACTTCTTGCATCTCAGGGACCTCACCACCACTGGGGTTTTGGTGCAGAGTCACTGACTTGTGTAGAGAATAAGCTGGGTTGGGGGACAGAAGCTGTGTTTCAGTGGTGGTCTATAGCAATCTGTGAAAACTACACTGTGGGGAGGCAGGAGACATGGGCTGTGTTCGCTGCTCCTAGAGCATATGGGGCTCAGGTCCCAGGCTGGGGGCCTGTCTGCCTGGTAATCCACTGGTGAAGGATGGCGAACACATAGGGATATCCAAAGGCTCCCTAGAGATAATATGAGGGTCAGAGACTCTGACTGGGGACCAGTGTCTGGGGGGAGTGTAGAAGAGGAAGATATTTTGGACAAACCAAGTGGCTGTGGCCCGTCATGTGTGTGTCTATGTATTGGTAGACCTCTATACCAAGGTGGAGCTGTGATTATGGAAGGAGGCAGAATTGTGATACAAACTCTTGTGAGGATACTTTCCATTATTCAGGGTTTGAGAGATAGCCTAGCAGTTCTTGATCCAAGCACTTTTTAAAGAACTTTACATATAAAATATTAGCTCACTTAATTTTTTTAGTTTCATGATGCTATTTTAATTCCCATTTGAAAGAAGAGAAAATTGAGGCATAAAATACTTGAATTATTTCTAAATCTTGAGTCATTCAACTTCTCAGTCTGAGAAGTGGGATTTGAATCCAGGTAATGGGACTTTAGACTTGCCCATCACATCATATAGGTTGTGCTGTTCTGAATCTCTGCACCGGGTATCAGAATGTACTTCTAGAGTCAGGAAGATCTTCCAGTAATAGCCAGAGGCTGTTCCCCTTCATGATCATCACTTAACATCTAGGTTCTATTTTTGAGCTGGTGTCTCAAAAAAAATTAATTCACTTTATTTTGTTCAAAACATATTCATCTGTGGAGACTTACTGATTTCAACTCCTAGATGACTGGCCTATGAAGATCACATTTCTCCACTTCTCCATCTTGGGGAGCAGAAATTGGGTGTTGGTCTTTTTTTTTTTTTTTTACATAAGTTGACTCCCTTCCTTTGCAGTGAACACCATGGCAATAGATGTGGCATGTTTTGTCAAGCTTCTAAATAATAGTAAGTTCCTTTTATCCTTCTCCCCAAATATGGGCCCTCACATATATAATGCAGGAAGAGCACAAGTGATTCTTTGTAGGACAAATTAAATCTGCCTCTCTCTGTTAAAACAAAATTCAACAAAACGTTGCACCAGCTTCATAGTTAAGCTTTCAGAAATTGAACTCATTAGAGCGCCTAACTACTGACATTGTCACCAATTATCTCACGACTCTTGGAACCTTGCTTTTGTCACAGGAGATCATGACCAGACAACTGCTTCCTTGGTGGGGGACTATCCCTCTGTAAAAACTCACTATAAAGACCATTAATGGTGACACTCCCACCTCTGATCTGCAATATGCTCCAATTACAATTGACAAGGTATCAGAAGACAATCTATTGCCAGGTAGGAATAGTGAATGCTTTAGCTCTGCCATTTGAAAAGGGTAGAAGACAGGAATTAATAATTTTGTCCAATAAAATATCTTTATTCTAAAGTAAACAATTGAATGCACATGTGAGAAGAAAATAAAAAAAGAAAATAAGATGGCTATACCCCTAATTGTTTAGTTCTAGATTTTCCCTCCCTCCCTCTCCCTTCCCTTTTTCCTCTCTTCTTTTTCCTAAAACTACTCTAGATCTGTCTCTTTCCATGTTTACTTCAAATTGTTTTTGTCTTCCCCGGGATTCAGGATTGCAATTAAACTTATAATGGAGACTTAAGATATGTCAATTGCCTAGGAAATCTAATGGCAATTAAAATATCAGGAAAAATTTAAATTCCAACTGACGAAAAAGAAAAGGAAAAAGGAAAAACAGTATCATTAAAAAAATCTGCAGTGACATTTTAAAGCTGGAAACAAAACTCTTCCTAAATCTCACGGGTAATGTATTGTGCGTGGAAAGACCTTTACAAATAAAATGTCACGGAGGACAAAGGACCTCCTGCTTAGTGCAGACCAGGCAGGTTTTCAGAGTCTTCAGGCCACAGTGCTGGGCCCTCAGGGGAATGAGGATTTACATATGGGTTGTGCCTTAGGGACTGTATCAGTCAGGCTTTAGCCAGGAAAACGGGGTGACTCTGAGTTTTAGTAAAAACAAGCTTTGTTGTGGGACTTTTCTTAAATGTGGCAAGAACCCAAGTACAGATCTGGAAGAATCAAAGGAATAGCCGCTAACTTGTGGGATGGCAGCACTGGTGTGGGTATATAATTACCTAGACATTCATTGGAATGGTAAAACATAACTATAGTCCAGAGAGAAGGAGGGAAGGGGGGAAGGCTGGAAGGGTTATTTGGTGGGACCTAATGTGCATAATGCAATGATACATTTCAAAACTATTAAGAATAGAGTATAAATATCTTACCACAACAAATAAGGAAGCAAGGAGATGGTTATGTTAATTAGTTTGTTGTAAGCATTCCACATTGTATATCAAATCAGCACATTGTACCCCATAAATACATTAATGTGCACAGTTATGATTTAGTAAAGAATAAAAGAAAGATTAAAAAAAAACCCCAAAACAAAAGTAACAGAGATTTGTTGTTGCTATTAGTTATAATAGGTGCTCTCCACTTGACAGGTAGCTTTGCTTCGGGTGCTTTTTCAGGGACCCACCTCCCTCTCTCACTGCCTCTTCTAATTCCAAAGAAGATTCTATAATTCTGCTCTTTGTTAGCATCAAGCAAAGGTAAGATAGAACACGAAGGCACAGGTGGGTGAGTGGTGGTTCAGCCACATCAGCTACACATCCTTCCCTGCTCAGCTCTGTTACTTGCTCACTTGAGGTTTGCAACAGGGACACACACTGCTATGTGATGACAGGGATGCTATCTGCAGTGGTTAACTGATTCTAGTTGGTTATAAGTCTGGCTCTCCTTTTACCTCTTAATGTTCATCTGAAATATCACGTCCTCTAGAAGGCCTCCACTCCTCACTAGAATTTTATTCATGCTTCTCTTTTATATCTCTTTTGCAGTTGGCAAAACCTCAGAGGTAGATGGGGAGGTGGGCAAACTCTACAGTGGGAAAGAAGGAAGATTCAGGAAGGCCCTGCTTGGAGGCCATTGCCATGAACAGCTGAAGGCAGGCTGACCAGGTTTGGGCCATCCTGTGGAATAGGTGATGAGGGTACATTTGGCTTTCTCCAGTGCTCATGTTGGAAACTGACTCAAAAAATTAGGAAAGCTGTCAGTTACTAATCAAATCTTGGTCATCTGGGGCCAGGTGCTACAGACATTGTGTAGCAACCTAGACTGGTTGCTTCAGGTTTGGGGTCAGAGTTCTATTTTTATATATGTTCTGCTCACTATCTGCTTATATGTTTGATCTCTTAGAAGCCACTCCCTGCCTATTTGTTACATTGGGGTCTTCCCACACTTTGGTTTTACATCTGACGTTCATTTTCCTGTCTATTTTCCTATCTTCCTTCCCTGTTTCTTTGGGGCCTTACCTCATCATTAGACAGAGAATTTGTCTAAAATGTCTTTTTATTAACTGGGCTCACACAACTATCATGCCTACACTTCCTGCAGCTTCATCCCATTGTTCCAATGTGATGTGTACATAGACACCAGCCTGTCTCCACACTCAATATTCATATCTTTCCTCCTTCTTACAAATTCAGGCTTCCTTCTTATTAGATCCCCACTTTTCAGGGATCTCTTTACTTTCTTTGTTGGGGTCATACCCAACTGTGACTTTTCTCCGTAAGGTGCACACCACACTACAGGGTGTAGTCTGTTTTATAACACAATATCTCTACTCTATCCCTTACTTCTAGCTCAACAGTTATCACCGAGAATCCCCAGATTATGGTTAACTCCAGAGGCCAATATGTTTTCTTTCCTGTACCTCTCTTAAAATTGTCCCAAAAGGGAGAGAAATGGAAGTTGGCATATCTCACTATTACATTTCTTTTAATACGTGAGGTTCTGTGATTCCCCATTAGACATTAAAACAGCCAGTGGTCTTCTTCTCATTCACTGAAGATTTCTTTTCTCAGAGGTCTTTCTTTTTACAGCTGAGTTGAAACAGAATTGAGAAAAATAATCTGTACACTGTTAGAAGGCAAAAGCTTTTGCAGAAAAAAAATCCAATGCAAGAAGGGTTCAGGATTCCCCACAGCACATCTCATCCCCCAGGTTTAAATGGCTTATTGTCATGGTTGGCTAATTTTCTGAGTGTGACTTACTCATAATTATTTTGATGAAGACTGTCTATGTGCTCTTCTTTTTCCTCTTTAGAGTGTGAAAAATTGGAGGATAGGGACCAAGTCTGATATAGTTTATTTATGGAGCCAAGTCAGGGCAGGATCATCTCAGCACTTAAATGCCATTGATAAATGACGCATACAGTGGAGCTCTGGTTAGGAATTGAATTAAACCTGAGTTCAAATGTGCTCTTCTTCTGGTTATATCTGCTTCATATCCTAGCAAAATACATCAGTGAAGTTCAATATCAGTGACTGGAGGAGAGAAAAACAAGCCCCAGAGAATTGAAATGTGTGCATTCTGAGCTATGGAGAATCTTTGCCCTAGGAAGATAAATTTTCAGCTTGATAAAAGATTTTTATGGCATGCACAACATTTGCCTTCTTCCAGTTGAACTGGAAAGGCAAAGATGGCCTTCTAGGAGAGGCTGATAATTGCATTCTAAGCGCCGTGTGTGTGAGTTTATAGCTTGCACTCCTGACAGAGCTATGTGTAAGACAGCCTGTGAAGAAGACATAGGAATCCCCACCCTCAGTGAACTTATAGTTTATCAGACGTGGTGAGAAGTAGACACAAACTGTAATGAAAGAGGCTTCTTTTTTAGAAAGTTATCAAACATAGACCAAAGTAGTTTTACAAATTCAAGACACTGAAATCAATTTGGTATACATTGGAAAAGTCTTTAGGAAGGAGATGGCATTTGTTGAAAATGTTAGAGAGATGAAGGAACATTGTGGATAATATTAGGAATGGCCTTTTAGGTAGAGAGAACACGGTAAACTGAGCCAAAAAAGATAAAAAAGTGTGGATTCTGACAAAAAGAAAGATAAATACTATAGGGTCCTTTGACCAGAAGCATCAGCATCACTGGGGGTTGTTAGGCCAATTTTGTAGCCCAAGCTTGACCTTATAGATCAGAATGTCTGGGTTTGGGTCCATAAGTCTGTGTTTTAGTGAGCACTTCAGGTAATTTTGATGCATGTTAAACTTTGAGATACTCTGTTCCAAAACAGGTAGAGATTCAACCAGGACTAAGCTTCTGGGAGCGGATATGAAGCCGTGTTTTATTCTTCCCTTCTGCTTCCTCTCAGAATCTTTCTTTGATGTTGTCCTCCCATTCATTATATCCTTCACAAGGGTTTATAAATTTAGCTAAGTTCCTCTCATTCTGAAAACCCTCTCCCTTGTCCCCGCATTTCCTCCTCATCCTTTATCCAAACTCTCCCCTTAATCAGCTAACTTACGCTGCTGAGGTTGGGGTCCCCTCTCACTCCTCTTTGCAAACCCATCTTGCTAATGTCAGCAAACCTCCTACTACAAAAAGTGTCACCACCCTCATCTCACCCAGCCTGACTTTTGCTTCTCATGACATTGCAGATTGTCCTCTCCTTCTTGAAATGTAACACTGCTTTGATTTCTCAGCACACACTTTCCTGGTGATCATGGGTGTACCAGCTTGTTCTACTTTCAATTTCAGGACCTCTCTGCCTTCTGTTCACACTTGGTGTTCCTCAGTATCCCCTTCTGAGACTCTGTTTTTCTTATTAGCCTTCCCTTGGTGATTTTATTCATCCCCATGGCTGCTAATATCCCATATGTGTTGGTGAACCCCAGAACTGTCCATCTAGCTCTGACTGCTTTTCCAGACTTTAGACTTGTATAAATATACTAAATATGTCTCTTTGATGCACTCCTCACCTTCTCCCTCTAGTGACTCCCTACACTCGTAATTATTGAAACCAAGTATGTCTCAGGCTGTAGCCTCTGCTAGATGTTAAGGATTTCAGGGCCAGGTGTGGTGGCTCAGGCCTATAATCCTAGCACTCCGGGAGGCTGAGGTGGGAGGATCTCTTGAACTTTGGAGTTCAAGACCAACCTGAGCAAGGGCAAAACCCTGTCTCTACTAAAAACAGAAAAAGTAGCTGGGCGCTGTGGCAGGTGCCTATAGTACCAATTACTTGGGAGGCTAAAGCAAGGGCAGGGGTCCTTAAACTTTTTAAACAGGGGGCCAGTTCACTGTCTCTCAGACCGTTAGAGGGCTGGACTGTGGGGCCCCCAGGACGAGTCAGCTGCTAAGCAGGACAGGCAGCGGCAGCAAAAACACCCGGCAGGCCGAATAAATGTCCTAGGTGGGCTGCATGTGGCCCGCAGGCCATAGTTTGAGGATGCTTGGGCAAGGGGATTGCTTGAGCCCAGAAGTTTGAAGTTGCTGTAAGCGAGGGTGATGCCAAGATATTTTAGCCTGGGCAATAGAGAATTAGCTGGGCATAGTAGCAGGTGCCTGTGGTCTCAGCTATTCAGGAAGCTGAGGCAGGAGGATTGCTTTAACCCAGGAGTTTGAGGTTACTATGAGCTAGGGCACTCTAGCTTGGGACAGCAGAGACTCTATCTGTAAAAAAAAAAAAAAAAAAAAAAAAAAGGAGGATTTTAGTCCTGAACATCATCTGCTTAACTTTTCCTAAATTCATCCATCCTCTGATTTCCATCCCGGACACCCTTGCACAAATTCAGGCTAGAATCACTTTTTTTGAGACAGAGTCTCACTATGTCACACTTGGTAGAATGCCGTGGCGTCACAGCTCACAGCGACCTCAAACTCTTGGGTTTCCACGATTCTCTTGCCTCAGCCTCCCAAGTGTTGGGACTACAGGCACCTGCCACAACACGTGGCTATTTTTTAGTTGTAGTTGTCATTGTTGTGTGGCAGACCCAGGCTGGGTTCAAATCTGCCAGCTCTGGTGTATGTGACAGGTGCCCTCGCTGCCGAGCTACAGGCACCAAGTCTAGAATAACTTATAATCAGGACCACTTCTACAGCTGACTTCCTTGTCCTTGACCTGTCTTGTATCCTTAAATTCTATATTTCTAACAACCTTCAGAATAGTCTACAAGAATATTACTATACCATCCTCTGGTTCAAGCCTACTAAAGCCTCTTTCCCTGCACATTAAGTCCCAAGAACCTTAAAAAGAACCCATGGCCTTCCTTTACTTACCTGTTACTTTTGTGTCTTTCACCATCCCCTAGATTACCATTTATGATCTCACAGTAGTCATCACATTGAAAATACTTCTTGTCTTCCTGTCTCTATAGTGTCAGTTTTATCAGGTTTGCTGCTTTCCAACTCTGTCTCTGAGTAACTCTTACTCAGCCACTGAGAGCTGACTTGAGTGTAGCATCCTCAAAAGCAGGCTAAGTCAATGACATCACTGTGTGTTTTTGCATCATTCTGTGAACAAGACCAGCGTCATGCTTAGTCCACTGCACTGCTATTTCCTGTGCTTGTCTCCTGTGGACCTGAAGTCCTCAAGGGCAAGAACTGTGTCTTACTCATCTCTTCTCTAATGTTTTCTCTAAAGTCAGAACTTCCTGGAATAAAACTATATTTATTATCGATCTGGTTGATATTTGAGAGTTCTTAGTTGCTGTTGGCTTTTGGAATAGACCATTGGAATTTTACTTTTTGTTAATCTCAGGGAATATAATATTAATTTGAGTGCAGAAAGACTAGAATTAGGATAATTAATTGGTGTGATAATAGGTTTTTAAGTAGCTATGTAACCATAGACTTAGAAAAATAAAAAGTAGAAGAAACAGTAAGCAGATATAAGAATGTATTATGCATATTAAACAACATGAAAGTTATATAAAACTATGTAGAATATAAAAGTATAAATTATATTTTATTTTTTACATTATGTTTTTATCTTTTGCTCACTTTCCTATAGTTTGTTTTACTTATTGATGTGAAAAGTACTCAGTATACTAAGATGGTCTCTCTTTTTCTTGTATGTTTACAAATATTTCCCTAGATTATTTGCCCTTTAAATTTGCTTATTATTTTTACACATAAATTCTGGCATAGATGTGTAAAATAGATCCCTTTATATTTGCTATGCATCTTGAATGAGACTTAAGAATTAATTCTTCAATGTTAAATGGTCTGAGTTAAGGAATTTGCTTTTCTGGGTAAAGGGAAAGTTTAGAAAGCCAGAATGAGCCAGAATGAAAGTAGCTGGTTACATATGATTGTTGGTTATGAGTAGATGTTTTCCATATTAGAGAAAAACAATTTTTACTAGTAATTCACAAAATTTTCTATCCTGGAAGGAGGGCTAAATTTTATAAAAAATTTTCAGCATATATTAAGCTGCTATGCCAGTTATATATATACACATATTTATAAATTTTGCATGCATATTTTTTTCTCTGACCTATTGATATATTTCATCAATAAACTTCTTAGTAATGAATCATCCATAAATTCTTTTGATAAACTTTATTGAGATTTTAATAACATAACATGGAATTTAATTGGCTTCTATTTTACTTGGATTTTCCCATGAATATTCATAAGTAAAATTAGTTAATAAGAGTGTTTCCTATATTGCTGATATGTAGCAACAAGTATTAAATATTTTTTGCAATACTTTTTGAACAAAAAAGTTTCTGTGGTCAGGTAAGTATAAAAAATATTAACACATACTTTTTCTCTCAGAGATTCAAAATAAACAATTTTGTAGGCAGTAGCTCTGCTGAATGTTTTTGTAATACAGAATT
>NW_003852420.1:3652074-3655570 GCF_000181295.1 Otolemur garnettii
CTGTGTGGGAGGGTGTGTGTGTGTGGGTGGTGGTGGTGGTAATCAGTGTAGGAGTCTCCAAAACATTGAAGATAAAACTTATTAATATGCCATGTCCCAGTACAGCTAGGAAGCATGCTTTTGAGATATGTCATCTTGGAGCTAACGTATTCTTTATGTCAGGTTTTGATATAAAAGTAACATGCTTTTTTATTAAAAAGAACTTGTATACAACTGAGCACAACTTTGTGCTAACCCATATATTTCATATGAAATATTCTCATGTTGTTACTATCTCAATAGTCTCTACATGAAATATTTTTTCCTCTAAGACCCAATAATTATTTAGAAACATTATTAATTTTTAAATGTTTAGATCTTTTCATTTTATAGTCTTTTATGATTTATAGACTTATTGTTAAGAATAATGTTAAGAGAATATGATTTATACTTTTTTTCCTGTTATTTTAGGTCAATGGGGTTTATTTCTTTTTTGATAGGGAAAATAGGATCTCTATTGAAAGGGAAATATTTTAGATGAAAACATATGGCCATATCCAATACCATGTTTAAGATTATAATATTTAAATAAACAAAAACCTAGTAAAAATTCTTATTTGGCTGTGACAACACTAATATTTGGCTCAAATTTGTCTTTTTGAATTGAATTTTTTTTTTTTTTGATTATACGTGTCTCTCTGTATAGGCTATAGTTTATTTATATTTACATTCAATGATTGCTTTAAAATTAGATCTATTTGCTACTACATAATAGATAATATTGTTGACATATGTTGACAACATTATTGTCATAATGTTGACCTTCTCAAACTTCTTATTAAAAAGAGAACAAGGACTACTGACTCTCTACTTGGAGAAAGAAATATGGCCCAAAGTTCATTTCTTCCCCCCTCCAGCATAGAGCCGTAAGACCTCGTTAAAAACCAAGATTATTGGCTGGGTGCAGTGGGTCACACCTGTAATCCTAGCACTCTGGATGGCCAAGGCAGGTGGGTTGCTTGAGCTCAGTAGTTCAAGACCAGCAGGAGCAAGACCCCTATCTCTAAAGTAGCTGGGCATGGTGGAAGGCACCTGTAGTCCCAGCTGCCTCGGAGGATCACTTGAGCCCAAGGGTTTGAGGTTGCTGAGAACTACCATGCCATAGCAGTGTATAGAGGGTGACTGAGATTCTCTCTCAAAACAAAAAACAAAAAACACTCAAGATTATTGTGAAATAGTTACTCTTTGACCGTAAAACTTTTATCTTCAGGAATTATTTAGCTTATACATCCAATTTTGAAATAATGTTTACACAGTTGTTATCTAACTAATATATTTAATTTGTTTCAAAATTCATCAAACTTGGCTCCTGAGTCAAGTTTAATTCCTAAGTTTTCTTAGTAATATTCTGAACATGGGGTCATGTCTGTTATATTTTCTGAGTCATACATAGTTGAAAATCTCTTCCTGGTAATTTCACAGTTGGTTGATGCAACCTTGCTAAGCATAGAATACAGAAAAAATAAGCTTTTGCTATTCAAAACATAGACACTGTTTTACTGTTTGGCACATGCAATATCGCAGAGATGTGTAACATCAGTTTGAATGATTTTATTTGTTGACTTTTTCCTGTCTGATTTTTTTTCTTTATTATTCTAGAAAATAAACATCTGAGGTTGGTCTAGATAGAGGGGAAAGGTCGTTCTAATATGGGTAAAAAATCAAGGCTTGCTTCATGTGAAAATTTTTTTTCTTCCCATTTATAGCTGCTGTTATTGCATTTTCCCCTATGCTCTATTTTCTGTCCTGGGAATACTTACAATTCTCTTTAATCTGGTTTCTCTACATGTTTGAATTTCTTTTTCTGTTTTTATTTCTACTTGTTTTTATTCTTCATTTTGAGATAGCTTTTAAAATTGATCTAAGTAGTTGATCTCATGGACACAGAGGGTAAAATGATGGTTACCAGAGGCTGGGAAAAGTAGGGAGAAGAGGGAATAAACTGTGGTGGTTAATAGGCACAAAAATAAAATTAGATAGATAGAATAAACAATATTTGATAGCACAATAAAGAACTCAAATTATAAATCCCATTTGATCCTGCAATCCCATTACTAGGCATCTACTTAGAAGAGAAAAAAATTCTTTTATCATAAGGACATTTGCACTAAACTGTTTATTGTAGCTCAAAAACATGGAAACAACCTAAGTGCTAGCCAACCCAGGAATGGATTAACAATCTGTGGTATATGTATGCCGTGGAATACTATTCAACCATTAATAAAGATGGAGACTTTACATCTTTTGTATTAACCTGGCTAGAGAACACATTCTTATTAGTAAAACATCACAAGAATGAAGAAGCAAGAATCCAATGTACTCAATTCTAATATGAAGGCAGTGGATGATCTAATACAAGGGGTGGAGTAGGGGAATGAGGATAGGGAAGAGGGAAGGAGGAGGAAGATGGGGGTCACAGCGTATGGCACACCTCCTGATGGGCAGGACAAAAATTATAAGAGAGACTTTACCTAAGAAATGCAATCAGTATAAGCTAATTCTTTGTACCCTCAATGAATCCTAAATAATAAAAAATAAACAAAGAAACAAAAAGCCAACAATAAAGTGACTATAATCAAAAGAAAGTTAAGATATACTTTAAAATAACTAAAAGAGTGGAACCAGAATGTTTCTCACACAAAGAAATAAATTTATGAGTTGATACAGATACCTCAATTAGACTGATTTGATTAACTCACATTGTAGGCCATTATCAAAACATTATGTCTGTACTTTAAAGACATACAACTATTATATACCTATAATAACTGAAAATAGAAAGATTTTTTAAATGAAAAAATAAATAAATTTAAAAAGAGAAAAATAAATTGACCTAAGTAAACAATGTTTCCATTTTCTGCAATGATCATAATGCTCTTTATTGCTTTCCGTTTTAATTACATAAATGAAGTTCTCCATTTCCACTTATTTTAAAATTTTATTTTAGCCAGTCTTTTGTGAATCTATTTTGATTCTTCCTCTCTGGTAACTGTACTTATTTTCCCAGTTCCAGTTTATTGATACTTACTGTCATCCATGGAAAGAAATGAAGATATATTCTCTAAATTTTATTATGGATTACAGAAATATTTTTCACACATATATTTTTATGAAACTCTTTATATTCTATACATTAGAGGGAAAAGAGCTGATATTGGTGATTCCAGATTAATTATCCTTGCATGAGAAATTTGAGTGTTTACCAATTAAAAATGTGAATTAACTGTCTTTATAACCTACCCTTGTCATAAATGGAACCCGAGATGGATTCAGGCAGTCTCCTGCCTCTTGCAACTTACTTTCTTCCACTCCCACACTCAAGATGGCTTATTATAAAGGTCCTCAGGCAGTGTTCTTTCTGTGTCTACCCTGTCTTATACAAAGCTTATCCTTACATAACCAAACATTTCAGGACACAACCTGTCTTTTAGCCTCCCACTCTACTTTCTGTTGCAAT
>NW_003852420.1:3656875-3663491 GCF_000181295.1 Otolemur garnettii
TGAGAGGGCTTCCAAGTGACCTGTTTTGATTGGGTCTCTTCTGGTCTCAGCACTGAAAGTGGCTTCCTCAGTTGTGACTAAATGGGGCAGTTGGTCACCCTACCTGGAATTAAACTAGTTTTGCCATTTAGAACAAGATATATGAACTTAGATGGCCATGTGGCCTCCCAAGGCCCACCTCCTTTTTTATAATGGGACAGTTATAATGCAGGCTTAGCAGTATTATGAGCCACAAGTGTCAAATTGACCATTATGCCTGCTGCTTTGTGATCCTGGGAAATACCATGCAATGTTGGCCATGGCAATTATTGGAGATATTGTTTCTTTGAGTCACAGAGGACTACCTGGAAAATTCTAGAATGGAGGTGATTTGTAGGCTTAAAACGTCAGTCTTGAAGACTTCTCTAAAGCAAGAGAGCATGACTCCAAACTAATTGTCTCAGAATAGGCAAGAAAATTTGAAAGTGGCTTGGGCATGTGAAATCGAAGTGTCTCAAAGATCCATAGGCTGAGAAATTGCTGATCATGATTTCCACTCAGTTCTTTCAGTGTGCTCTGCTCACCCCAACATTTGCATGTGGCCTGGACAACTCTGGCTTTTCTACTGGAGCCTGCTACTCTGATATGTAAAATGAAGAATAATTTTACATTGACTCAGTTGTCTCTGGACATCCCCCCCCCACCCAGTCCCCAGCCATAAAGCCATACCACACCAATGTCTTCCAGGCATTAGCAATGGAGAGAGGTGCAGGTGGTCTCCTGAACTCAATCCCTCTTAGGCCTTTTGCACTTTTCACATCATCACCTATTTATTTTCTTATTGTACTCTGTATCCCCTTTGTATACATAGATTTTTGCCCTTGTTTTCCTGTTTGCTTTCTTTATGTCCTATGATGAATGTGAAGTTTGCTTGTCTTTGGATTGTCATCTGCTGCACCTCACCTGAGAATTGCTGGGCCAACACGTGTTAAATGAGTGAATGGACCAGATGCTTATGGTTATCTCCTATGGATCACAAGTCATACCAACTTTATATTTTTTGAATGAATAAATGAAATGACCCATGTATGAATAATTATGTTAGTGATAACACAAACTTCATGGGAGCAATACTTTATTTTCTTCCAAAATGAATCTTTATTTAGAGTGGATAACAAAGAGAGCAAAAGATCTGAACCATATATTTTACCTGTAAGACAAGAATGTTGCAGATTTTCAGATGTGAAAGCAGTGGACTGGAATTCAAACTGAAGATTGCTTAGTGAAACTATGAGGTAAGCTGTAAACTTACTGATCATGTATTTCAACTGTTAGCTGGCACTTATTCTGAAACCATTCTTTCCCTTCATTTCATAGATTGTCAGTATAGTTTAAAGTACAAGATGGTAATGAATTCAGAGATTTGGAGTGTGACTGTGCTGGATTCTAGCACTTGAGGGTGGTAAATTGCCTGAGATGATTCTCCTCTTCCTTCCTCCTCTCTAACCTCTCTACCCAAGTCAGCCATGGAATGTTGGCTGGTCTTACAATCAACAAACTGGGTAGGCAACAGAAGGGATTAGGAAGAGAAGGGGAGGGTGTACACAACTCTGAGATTAAGTTGGTCCCTCTCTATGATTTGCAGCAGATGTTATCTGTTCAACACCAACAGCTGATCCCTGATTTAAAGATGATTTGTTTATTATTATACTAAGTGGAGCCTGTAAATCTCTATTAGAATCTGATGAGGACTGAAGAAAATGGTGTATGCTAAAAGCCAAGTGCACCCAACAGTGCACATTGCTCCTGGCTTCGTTTTCCCCCTGTAATCTGGAACACTGATGGGAAATATTGACATTTTCAGAGAGGCTTATAAGTAATAAGCAATGCAAATTGAGTACACTAAACATGGCTTGAGTTGTGGTTTCAAGTGCAAGGTGGGCTTGGCTTGGGTAATCCACTAAGCAGTGTGTTTTGGTATAGGCTGAATCTTGTCCTGGAGGTCTGTGTTCTTTCAAGCTTATTGTGTACATCCAACTCCATGGGGCTCTCTTTCTCAGGGAGGAAATTGGATGCATAAAGAATAGAGTTTGCATAAGGCTTTTGTAAGCCTGATTACGGCTATTTACACAGCTGTAATCATTATAAATAAATTACTTCATAAATTTCAACAAATGAAATCATGTCATGTTATTTCGTCTGCTTTGTTTCTTCTTTGTGCCGCCAAGTCACCAGTGTGTCATTTATTTTGGCTCATTTTTGTTGAAATGAGATTTTAAGAAGAGCCCAATTACAGCATCTGTCAGCCAGGGCTCTCCCATCCCAGCTTTTAGTGATTTATTTTCAGTTAGAGAGAAAAAAAAATACGGTAGAACCTCTACAGTACATCACTTCCCTACACTGACCACCTCCTTACGTTGACCTAATTTTTGTAGACCGGACATGCACCACATGTACGTATCAGCACAGTAGGCCTAGTTCCTTTTGTTGACCACTTCCCTATGTTGACTGGTTGGTTACAGTCCCTTGTGTGGTCAGCTTACAGAGGTTCTACTGTAGCAGAAAATAAAAACAGCTAATGCACTGATAAGAAAAATTTATATGTAATGTTATGTTCCTGGAGCATGGTTCCAAGGAATCATTTTTATGTATAAAATTCATGTTTTATAGGTACAATTCTTGCAGTTTTGGCAAATGTATAGTCACATGGTCATCACAATCATGATATAGAACACGTCCATCACCCCAAGGAGTCCTGTATGTCTTTGCAGTCAGCTCTACTCCTTACCACTGCTGTTTTCTGTGTCTTTGCTATTTCTAGAATGTCATAGAAATGGAATCATGTGTGTGAAGCTTTCTGAGTCTGGTTTCTTGTTCTTGGCCTGACAGTTTTGAGATTCATCCCTATTAATGGATGAAACAGTGGTTCATCCCTTCTTTTTCCATTGCATGGATGCAGGATGTTGTGTTATTTTCAGTTTGGTGTTATGAAGAAAGCTGCCTGCATACATTCTCCTGCAGGTCTTTGCATAGGTATATTTTCATTATTTGGGGGTAAATATCTAGAAGTAGAATTTCCGGCCTATGTGGCCAGTATTTTTAACTTTATAAGAAATGGCAAACTGTTTTCAATGTGTCTATGTCATTTTACATTTCTGTAGTACTAGATGAGAGACCCATTGTCTGTCATTCTAATGGCTGCGAAGTGGTGTCTCACTGTGGTCTTCATTTGTATTTTCCTAATGACAACTAGTGCTAAGTTTGTTTTGTGCTTTTGAACATTTGTATATCTTCTTTGAAGAAATGTCAATTCAGATCCTTTGCCAAGGTTCCTTGAAAAGTTCAACATAGAATTATTATCTGATCCAGCAATTTCACTCCTTTCTATATACACTCTCAAAAGAATTGAAAACAAGGGCCCAAACAAATATGTACAGCAATGTCCCCAGCACCAGTTGCAATAGCCAAAAGGTGGTAACAATGCAAATATGGCCAACAGATAAACAAAATGTGGCATTTACATACAATTAAATATTATTTCACCTTAAAAAGGAATTAAATTTTGATATATGCTACAGCATGGATGAACCTTGGAAACATGTACAGTGAAATAAACCAGATACAGAAGGATGAATATTATGTGATTCCATTTATATGAGGAACATATAAGAGGCAAGTTCAGAGAGATGGAAAGTGTAATAGAAGTTATGAGAGGCTAGGGAGAGAGGGAAATGGGAATTTATTGTTTAATGGGTATAGAATTTCTGTTTGGAATGGTGAAAACATTCTGGAAATGGATAGTGCTTAAGTATTATATAACACCATGAATGTACATTCTGCTGCTGAATATTACCCTTGAAAATGCTAAAAATGGGCCAAGTGCAGTGGCTCACACCTGTAATTCTAGCACTCTGCAAAGCGAAATTGGAAGATTGCTTGTGCTCAGGAGTTGGAGACCAGCCTGAACAAGAGCAAGAGCTCATCTCTACTGAAAATAGAAAAAAGAAAATTAGCCAGGCTCAGTGTGGCATGCCTGTAGTCTCAGCTACTGGGAGGCTGAAGCAGGAGGATCCTCTGAGCCTTGAAGTTTGAGATTGCAGTGAGCTGTGATTATGCCACTGCACTCCAGCCAGGGCAATAGTGTGAGACTTTATCTCAAAAACAAACAAACAAAGCTTAACATGATAAATTTTATATTATATATCTAGTACCACCATAAAAAAATCAATAAATCTTTTGATCATTTTATAAATGGGTTACTTTTTTTTTATTTTGAGTTGCAGGAGTTCTTATGTATTTCAGATAGTAGATTCTTTTTTTTTTTTTTTTATTGTTGGGGATTCATTCAGGTACACAGAACCTGATTGCTTTGTTAGATAAAGACCCACTTATATCTGTGTCCCACCCCCAAAAGGTGAACCACACCTCTTGACCCCATCCCCTCCCTCTTCCCTTTCTCAGCTCTCCCCACCCCTTATTTCCCACTGTGTACTAGGACCTTAATTGTCCTCATATCCGAATTGAGTACATAAGATTCTTATTTCTCCATTCTTGTGATGCTTTACTAAGAATAATGCGTTCCACATCCATCTAGGTTTATACAAAGGTTATAAAGTCTCCATCTTTTTTAGTGGCTGAATAGTATTCCATGGTATATATCTGACTCCAGATACTAAATTCTTTAACAAATATATGATTTGCAAATATTTTCTCTCATTCTGTGAGTATCCTTTGATACACAAACATTTTTAGTTTTAACATAATCTAATTTACTGTTTCTTTGGTTGCTTGTGCATTGAGTATCATATCTGTAAAATCTTTGCATAGTCCAAAGTCATTAAGACTTACACTGTTCTCTTCTAAATTATGTAGTTTTAGTTCCTATATTTAGGTTTTTGGTTCAAGTTGGTTTTTTGTATATTGTATGAAGTAGAAGCTCAAATCTATGTTTTAGGTATGACTGTCCCTTAGTCTCAGAACCATTTGTTGAAAAGCCTATTCTTGCCCTTATTGCATTGACTTGGTACCCTTATTTAAAGTCAATTGAATAGAATGTACAAAGCTATTTCTGGCCTCTCAATTCTATTTTATTGATCAATATGTTTCTTCTTAGGCTAGATTCACATTATTATTACTGCAACTTCATAGTGTTTTTTTAAATTAGAAAGAATACATCCTCAAAATTTGTTCTTTTTCTTCAATATTTTTTCCTAAATTTCTTCTGGATTTTTTGCTAGTTTAGGTATCTAATATTTATGTGTGACTTTTAAGATCAGCTTGCCAATTTTTTGAACAGTGACAGTTGAAATTTAGATATGGATTGATTAAATCTGTAGATCAATACAGGGATTATTACAATCTTAATATGTCATATTTTCCAATTTGTGAACATGAGGTTTGATCCATTTATTTAGGTTTTCCTTTATTTCTTTCACTGCTATTTCATAGTTTTTGGTGTATAAATATTGTACTTATTAGATAAATTTATCCTTTACTGGATGGTGTTTTAAATGAAATTATATTCTAAATTTTACTTTTGAAATTTTCATTGCTAGTATCTAGAAATACAACTGATTTTGTACAGATAGTCCCTGGGTTATGAAAGAGATAGTTTCTGTAGGTTTGTTCTTAAGCTGAATTTGTATGTAAGTTGGAACAGGTACATTTACCTATAATAGTGTCCATTTGTAAGTATGAGTCATACATCAGCTGGATGTTTGTAACTTAGGGACTTACAGTAAGGCCTCATTCATAGGTACTAGTTGTACGTAAGTTGGATGTTTGTAGCTCAGGGACTTCTTGTATGTTGATCTTGTATACTGCAAACTTGATGAATTTGTCTAGTAACTCTTACAGTGTATTTGTACATTATTTAAGGTTTTCTTTTTGTAAGATTATGTCCTCTGCAAATAGACATCTTTTACTTCATTTGTTCAAATAATTTCCTAAGAAAGTACCTCCAGTACAATGTTGAATAGAAATGGAGAGAAAGAGGGGAAAGCTTCTTAGTGGGTGCAAACTTCAATCTTTCATCATTAAGTATGATGATAGCTGTGGATTTTTCCTAGATGTCTTCTTTCAGATTAAGAAAGTTTTCTTTTATTCTTAGTATAGAGTTTTTATCATGAAATTGTGTTGGATTTTGTCAATGCATGTTTTGTGTCTATTTTGTGTTATTTTTATTTTTTATTCTATTAATATGGTTTATTACATTAATTGTTGTATATACATGGAACCAATCTTTCATTCCTGACATAAATTCCAAGTAGTAATAGTGTATAATTTTGTATATGCTTCTGGATTCAGTTTGCTAATACTTTGTCAAAGATATTTACATCTATAATCATAAAGAATATAGTTCTATAGTTTTCTTTTTGTGATTTTCTTTTATTTTGCTGTCATTGGTCTTATGGAATGATGTCTTTTGTTTCTGGAAGAATTTATTATGAGTTAGTGTAATTTTTTGTTTAAAAATTTTTGATAGAATTAACTAGTGAAAAAATATCAGTCCCAGACTTTTTCTTTGTGAGATTAAAAAAAAAATTACTAATGTAACATCTTTACTTCCAAATATTTTTATTCCTTATTAAGTCAGGTTTGGTTATTCATGTCTTTCTAGGAATTTATTTAAAAGAGC
>NW_003852420.1:3664377-3666530 GCF_000181295.1 Otolemur garnettii
TTTTTTTTCCTGCATCTTTCTTTCTTTTCTTCCTGGGACTCCCACTATGGATTGTGTTGATGTGGTCAATAGTTCCTATAGTTCTGGGAGGCTGTTTTCATTTTCTTCATTCTCTTTTTTTAATGGTTATCAATGGACTGAATCATCTTTATTAATTTATCTTATCTTCAACTATATTAATTCTTTCTTTTACCTGCTGAAATCTACTATTGAAATCCTCTAGTAAATTTTTTATTATAGTTATTGTTGTTTTCAACTTTAGAATTTATATTTATCTCCTTTTATAAATTTTATGTCTTTGTTAATATTCCCTATTTGGTGAGATATTACTCTCATACTTTAGTTCTTTAGACAAATTTTTCTTTAGCAACTTGAACGTATTTAAATATCTGGTTAAAAATATCTAATAAGTCCAACTGTAAGCTTTCTCTGAAAGTTTCTATTAATTGATTTTTTTTTTCTTATGTGTGAGTGATAACTCTTTCTTTATACATCCCATTTTCTTTTTGTTGAACAAGGACATTAAATAGCATGTGATACCTTTGGAAGTCAGATTCTTCTCTCTCCTCAATGTTTGTTGTTGCTTGTTTAGTACATTTTCTGAATTAATTCTCTAAACTCTATTTTGTCTCTTGTGTGTGGCCACTGAAGTCTCTAGTCACACTAGTTAACCTTGTGGTTGGCTAATGTTTGGACAGAGATTTCCTCAAATGCCTGAAATCAATAAATCTACTCTTTGCCTGTCTCTGTGTGTGTTGGAACATGCCTTTAACTCTCATCCACATAACTGACAACTCTACCTTGCCTTTTACTTACTACCTTGCCCCTGCTTGGGCAAAGACTCAAGGTCAGCTAGAGGTGATAGCTAAGGGCCCTCTCAGGTCTTTCCTGATTATGCATGCAACCTTATGCTTATGTGAGGCCATTTAACTTTCCAAAATATCCTGGAGCTTTGCAGAGTCCCTATGTATATCTCAGTCCTTAGCTTTTCCATTTAAGCTTTTTGGATAGGACATTGCTTGCCTCAATTATTATCTATCATTTTAGGCAGTTAGGACTCAAAAAATATTTGCGCTTTGTTGATAAATATTATTAAAGAAAGTTTCTTTTGTACTATGTGAGCTTTAATTTAGGTCAAATAAAAGCACATATTTCAAGTAGTATCTTCTAGAAACCCATCCATAAAATTAGGAAAAAAAAAAGAAAAGTTTTTGGGAATGAGGGTTTGAAAAACTTTCACTCCTGCCAGACTGGGAATGTAGCTTGTTATTTTCAAGGCTATTGAGGTGAAAAGTGAAGGATAGGATCAGACAAGTTAAAATGCCCCAAAGTAAATGTGTCATTCTTACTGAGATTTAACTATATTCCTTAAACAAACATTCCTCATGTTGCTAAAATTTCCAGATTTCTAAAAAGTTTATTCTGACAATTTTTGTAAGTTTTATTATTTTTAGAAAGGAATAACTTTTTACAGGTCTTTACTTTGCCATCTTTGCTTACATCAAAAAACAAGCGTGTGTGTTTGTGTGTGTACATGCTCTTATATGTTAGTGCCAAATGTTTGTAATGAGCATTATATCCCTTTCCCAAATGTAGTAGAGATTGAAATTTGCTTTTACTTTGCACAAAATACATAGTAGGCTATATATAAGAAAACCCAATTTACTCACTGGTCATGTATAAAATTGATATGGACAATAATTTCATGTTATATTGTAGGTCACCAGACAAATTCTTTTATAGTACTTAAGTCTCCCCCCAATATTAATGTTTTATAATAAGCACTTTTTTCTTTGGCTATTAGATTCTCCCCTAAATCAGTTAAAGCTTCAAGGTTTTAGATATAAATCTGGCTAATTCAACTTTTTTATGATGTAAAAGTTTAAGTTTAGGCACAAATGAAAGTTGAAACCTAAGAGTGTGATTGGGTTTTATCCATTTACTTTAGAAGATGAAGGGGTTACTCTTGCCTGGGCAGAGCAGTATCTGAATTCATGATTCCTCTCGTTAAGATCACGCCTGCGTTATGCCTTTAAAGGAAGCCGGGCCAGGGGTCGTTTCTTCATGCAGGACTAGCCCCTGACCTTATTGTCAATACAACTGCAGAGATCATATGGCTGAAGTTCTTTTCTACTTTTAAATACTGAAGAAGA
>NW_003852420.1:3666750-3671784 GCF_000181295.1 Otolemur garnettii
GAGGCCCCGCTCTAGAAAGAAGCTTAAAGTATGTGTGCTGGTAGCTTTGTGTCTGATGTGGCCCACATTTGTGAACCGATGGCTCTTCATATCTGGCCTGTCACTTGGCTTAATTTAAATTCTGATTAACCAAGACATGGATAAATTACTTTCATCTTGACTCCAGATGGCAAATGTGCTTATGAATTCTGCTACTCGACCACACTGCCGTTCTACCAAAGTTGTATACAGATGTTAACTGGATAATGCTGTGTTGTGTATTCAAGAGGGATGTAGAATATCTGGTATGTGAAGAATTTGTTTGAAGTGTAAGTTCTTATCTATGTCATTGCCAATGTCTAATCAGGCCACATTTCCCCCATGATATAGTTGGTCCCATAATTGTGCCCATCCAAACAACTAAATTGGATAGATAATAATTTACATGAATTACTGTTTCACTGTTAGTTACTTGCATTGCAAAATATTCTGAACTAGGGCAAATCATATTACATATAGCATACCTAACTTGGTTGGACAAACCACACCTCATTATTTAATTTATTTATTTAATAAACATTTATTAAAAGCAGAGTATGTGCCAACAACTCTATCTGATGCTCAAAGATGCCAGAAAGGGTATTGTATAGTGAGGAAACAAAGGTTTGCCTTGTGCTTGGATCAAAGCCATCAGAGGAACCCTCACTATGATTTTGGAACAAGCAGTTGCTGAGGGAGAAATGCACTGGACAATTTCCTCTGTTCCTGGAATCTATATAGAGCTTCTGTGTTCAATATGGTAGTCACTAGTCACATGGAGCTCTTCACATGTAAATTTCACATTAAATAAAATTGGAACTTCAGTTAGTCACATTAGCCCCATTTCAAGTATTCACTAGCCACATGTGTCTATTGGCAGCTCTCCTGGACAGCACACGTGCAGGATATTTCTATCATCAGAGGAAATTCTACTTAACAGTCCCGAAGAGATGTTGGAAGAAAAAAAAAAACCCTGGTAACATCATTTACAATTTTATGATAAATATCAAGCACAATTTGTGGGTTACAATATTTCCCATGATAGACACATTTATGAGGACAAGAAATTCTCTGAAACTGGTTTTACAAGCATTGAAGTTAACATAAAAAGACAGACTCTGTGGTTAATTTAAAAAGTTGTTACCTCAGGTGCCCTCATTTTCCATATAGTGAATATCAGAAAAGAGAAAGAGCCAATGCCCAACTAATAATAAGGATTATTGCAGGGATTTCTTAATTCGTTACAAAATTTCTTTTTTCAGTATTATGCAATAATACAGCACTATTTATCTTACCAGCTATAGTGCAACTAGCCCACCCTCCCTTATAGTGAGGTGTGTGGCCACTTGGTTCATACCAGTCATATGTAAACTAAAGTGATGATGCTTCTGGAAGAGCCTTACTGGGAAGATATGCTTCCTTCATACTTTTTAAAAAATTATTATTATTATTATTATTTTTTAGTTTGCAGTAAAAAAATCAACTTCTGTGCCATAGTTTCCAACATGCAGAATAAAATATCACCCTATGTACACCATGGTGGAAAAACACGAGAAGCCCGAGCCTCTAAGACTGTGTGACCCTCTAACCTGGAACTGCAACTGATACATAAAAGAGAAATGCTTTCTACCTTGTTTGACCCTTTGCTTTTGGGGGTTTGTGTGTAACAGCAGCTAATATCATCGTACTTACATAAGAGTAGGCACAGCATAATTTTGCTTAAAAACATTTTTTCAGCCTTAGATTTTAGCAACAAAATACTTTGCTCCCTCAATTATAAATATTTTGCATTTTATTATTCAGAAAAATAATAAACTTATAGCACTTTCCTCAAATAAACAGTATTGTCTTCAATGAAATTCCTTCCTTTCTTTACAAAGCTCTTGTCTTACTTTGTATTTCTATGAATTAGCCTTTGAGTTGAGGATTTTACTGGATAGGGAAGGAGAAGGGACTAAGGAAAGATATAATTTGGCTGAAAATGAGCTTACACATGATTGTACAGGCCAGCTCTAGAGCAGTAATCTCACCACAGGGTTCTCCCTGCCTGAGGCAGAGGCAGTTTTTTGGAGCCTCAGTATCTGCAAGTCACTGGCTAATGGGACCTCCAAGACAGTTCTTGATGTGTAGTCACTCTCATTGGGTAAGGGCAATCCTCTGCAAAAGAGGGCAACCATGAGCCTAGAGTACCAAGTTTCTAGTGGAGCTGGGGCAAGGTGCAACATTCCCAGAGAGAGGACTTGTGGGCGCCTTATCCTTAAATACATGGATTTGCTCTCTGGGGTTCCCCAACAGACAAGGCTGATGGGAAGATTCTCTTCCCAAAGGGGAACATACATCTTTTTCTATGATTCCAAATATGGTCCCTAATTTTGCAGAATGAAGTTTCTCATGAGAAGATAGTCAGAAAGTTAAGTCTGAGCACGAACACAAAACCTTAGGTAATGGTCTCCACAAGAAAGTGTGGGAGAACAAAGCAGGGAAGGAACAGTCAGTGCTTCTTGGAGATGCCAGAAGCCTGTCCCTGGTGTGAGCAGGTGACATGAGAAACAGTAGTGTGTGGTGGTTCTGATTCTGGAGCCATATAGTCTCTGCATGGATTAATGTCTTGTCACTAACTTTCTGTAGGACACTGAGCAGATAACTTGCCTTCTCTATGCCTCAGTTTTTTCCTCTCCAATAGTGATAAAGGTAGATAATAACAGCTGTCACTTGTTGAGTGGCTTGAAATGTCAGTGTGGGCAAAGTTCTTTGCATGCTACCTGGACATGGTGAGAGCCAGGTGAGGGTGGCTCTTGTTCTTGTAGGCAAGCTAGGCCATGGAATGAAAGTTAATGTGTAACAGGTGCAGCATGGGCAAGGATATTGGTTAAGGGACCCTTAGCCTCTGGAGGTAGATGTTAGAGAACTGACTTTCTGCTGTGTATTGGCAAATTACTTAAATTATTTGTGCTTCAGTTTTCTCATCTTTAAACTCTGAAAAATGATAACACTTTTCATTAGAAGTTCAGTAGAAATTAAGTGAAATAACTACTGAAAAATTCTTTTGTTTTCTGTTTTCTTTTTTGAGACAGAGCCTGTCTATGTCACCCTTGGTAGATTGCTGTGGTGTCACAGCTCACAGCAACCTCAAAATCTTAGGCTTTAAGCTATTCTTTTGCCTCAGCTTCCCAAGTAGCTGGAAATATAGGCACTCGTCACAATGCCCACCTATTTTTTTGTTATCATTATTGTTTAGTAGGCCTGGGCCAGGTTCAAATTCACCAACCTCAGTGCATGTGGCTGGCACCCTAACCATTGAACTATGGGCACTGAGCCACACTGTAAAATTCTTAAAATAATACCTAGTATGTATGTAATGAATGTTCAATAAATGTTGTTGTTATGTTATTATAGTTCCACAAGGACAGGCAAATGACTTTTTCAGGAAATGAGGAAAACTTCATTGTTCATTGCTTGTACACAGAGGTTTTATGTGGTGAGTGTGAGACTATAAAGAAAAGTAGAGGCTAAGTCAGGAATTTCCTACAGTGCAAAGCTAAGGTGCTTTGCCTTGGTCCTTTAGGCTCCATCAAACCATTGAACATTAAATATGTCATCCCAAGTTTCTCTTACAGAGGAAGGAAGTGGAACAAGTTAGCCCCCTCCTATATAACCAACTATCCCATGACTTGTTCTCTTAAGATAACAACTATTAATTCAGCTCATGATGTGTAGGCTGAACATTTGGTCTAGGATCAGCTGAGGCAGTCTTCAGGCTTTACATAGGTCTTCAAGCCTCTGCACCAGAGGCTTGGCTGGGAGTTGGTTTGGGCAACCCCAGTGTTCACTCACACTCTGTGGGCTCACCCAGTCTAGCTCCTCCAGCAGGGGTTGGGTTCCAATAGCGAGTCCATGATGGCTCCTGAGGCTGAGGCATGACGTTGCTTCTGAGGTGCTTTACTGGTCAAATCTCAAGATCTTCAGCAGAGTCAGAGTGGATGGGGATTACAGTTGCAGAGAAAGAGCATGGGTACAGGAAAGGTCCACCTGTGAAAACAATCCAGCAAGTTCTCCAAGGATCACTTCTTCAATTCATGGGAGGGGACAGAGGAGGGGACACAGCAGTACAGTGTTGTTACCTCTTTAAAGTGGTCAACTTTTGTAAGGTCCTAGTAAGGGCCCCACTAGGGAGAGCAAGTGAGGAAGGACCCACTTTGTGAAGAGAAAGTTTTATTCATCCAAAGTACTGGGTCACCTTGGCCTTGCCGTCTCTCTAGTCACTCTCTTCTGTGCACTTGTAGATCACTAGTTGTCACCGAGAGATCTGTTCAGGCAGCAGCCTGCCTCATGGAGGATAAAGAGTTTTCCATCCACGATTTTAAAACAGGCATGTGGTCCTGAGGCCAAGAGAATGTGTTGTTGAAAACAAAGAGAAATTTTAATATATAAAAGCATAACTTTTTGAAACAAATATTGAGCCACTCTACTCTACTTGAATCTCTTTATTCAGAAAGGTAGAGAATTAATCTCTCTCTTTTTTCAACATTTTATTTTATTTTATTTTTCAGAATTAAAAATGCTAAATTTAATGACAATAACAGTATTTAACATAAAGAATGAGAACAGAAACCTCATAAAGAACGAATGAAAATAAATACATTCAGAAAAGAAATCAGACAATTGCTGCAACAAAATATTAAGCAACAATAATACTAATAATGCAAAGAAAGTAACATTCACATTGTCAGATAGAAGTATGTCTATTATAGGATACTTTGATCAGTTAATTTCTTCTTATTTTGTTTTTTCCAAAGTCTCAAAAAATAGACAACTAATATTTATAAATAAAAGAAAAAGATAATTTCAAAAAAAACAGATCATGCCAAATCTTATAGACAATAAAAAAGAAATATTTCAAAATCATTCAACTTAATCTGGATACACCTGATATTAAAATTGGAGAAAATATATTGTTATAAAGGGGAAATTACAAACATATTTCACTTATAAATGAGGATGCGATATGATAAACAA
>NW_003852420.1:3673721-3677157 GCF_000181295.1 Otolemur garnettii
CTGGGATGAAACCTACTTGATCCTGATGTATGACTTTTTTGATGATAAGCTGTAATCTATTAGCTAAGATTTTATTGAGAATTTTTGCATCTATATTTATTAATGAAATTGGTCTGAAATTCTACTTTTTAGTTGGGTCTTTTCCTGGTTTTGGTATCAGGGTGATGTTTGCTTCATAGAACATGTTGGAGAAGATTTCTTCCTCCTCAATCTTTTGGAATAATATCTGCAGTATAGGAGTAAGCTCTTCCTTGAAGGTTTGATATAATTCTGGTGTGAAGCCATCAGGACCAGGGCATTTTTTTTTGGGGGGGGGGAGTTTTTTATTGTTTCTTTGATTTCAGTGCTTGAAACTGGTCTGTTCAGGAGCTCTATTTCATCTGGGCGAAGTCTAGGGAGAGGGTGTGGTTCCAAATATTGATCCATTTCCTCCACATTATCAATTTCTGGGCATAAAGTTTCTGGTAGTATTCAGAGATGATCTCTTATATCTCTGTGGCATTAGTTGTTATTTTCCCTTTATCATTTCTGATTGAAGTTACTAGATATTTTACTTTTTTACTTCTAGTTAGTCTTGCCAAGGGCTTATCTATTTTATTTTTTCAAAAAACCAACTCCTTGTTTCATTAATTTTCTGAATGATTCTTTTGTTTTCAATTTCATTGATCTCTGTTTTAATTTTGGATATTTCTTTTCTTCTACTGGGTTTAGCTTAGATTGTTCTTTTTCCATTTTCATCAGATGGCTTGTGAGTTTGTTGATGCGCTCTTTCTATATTTTGAATGTAGGCTTCTAAAGCATTAAATTTTCCTCTCAGGACTGCTTTTGCTGTATCCTATAGGTTTTGGTAGCTTGTGTCATCATTTTTGTTACACTCAAGGAAATTATTGATTTCCTTTTCAATTTCTTCCTGCACCCAACTATCATTCAGCATAAGGTTGCTTAACTTCCATGCCTTTGTGTGAGGTTGAGCATTATTGCTGGACTTGAGTTCCACTTTTAGTGCCTTGGGGTCTGAAAAGATGCAAGGTAGAATTTCAATTCTTTTGATTCTGTTGAGATTTGCTTTGTGTCCTAGGATATGATCAATTTTGGAGAATGATCCATGGGACGATGAAAAGAATGTATATTATTTGTCTTTGGGATGGAGTGTTCTATATATGTCTATCAAGCACAGTTGTTCTAGGGTCTCATTTAATTTAATTTCTCTAATATCTTTGTTTAATTTCTGTTTAGAGTATCTGTCCAGCTCTGAGAGAGGGGTGTTAAAGTCCCCTGTTATTATGGTATTATAGGATGTCATGTTGCTCAGACTAAGCAAGGTCTGTTTCAAGTATCTAGGAGCACTTAAATTGGGTGCATAAATAGTTAGAGTTGAAATGTCTTCTTGTTGTATTTTCCCTTGACCAATATGAAGTGACCATCATTGTCTTTTGTAACTTAGTTTCTTTAAATCCACATGTATCTGAAAATAAGATTGCAACCCTTCTTTTCTTCTGACTTTCATTTGCCTGAAAAATTGATTTCTAACCCATAACTCTGAGTTTTGATTTGTCTTTTGACAAACTGTGGTGTGTTTCCTGCAGACAGCAAATAGATGGCTTGTGTTTTTTCATCCCTCAGCCAATCTATGCCTCTTTAGTGGGGAATTCAAGCCACTGACATTTATTGAGATAATTGACAAGTGTTGGTGCATTCTATTCATCTTATTTTGTGAAAGTCCATTGCTTAGTTTTGTCTTTTGCATCATTGTGGAAACTAGGTTCTGTCCTTTAATTTCTGGGTGTTTACTTTGCTGAAGGTCCATTATGATGGTCAGTGTGTAGGACAGGTTGAAATATTTCCTGTATGGTCTTGTTGTGGCAAATTTCCTCAGTGTTTTCATGTTAACAAAATATTTGATTTCTCTGTCAATTTTAATGCTTAGCTTAGCAGGATATAGAATTCTGGGATGGAAATTGTTCTGTTTAAGTACATTAAAGATAGATGACCATTGTCTTCTAGCTTGAAAAGTTTCATTAGAGAAGTCCGCGGTCACCCTGATAGGTTTGCCCCTGTATGTCAGTTGGTGCTTACTCCTGGCAGCCTGCAAAATCTTTTCTTTTATCTTGACTTTAGATAAATTCATCGCACTATGCCTTGGAGAAGGTCTATTTGAGTTGAGGCCACCAAGGGACCAATATCCCTCTGAAAGGAGTATGACAGAATCCTGAGTGATATTTGGGAAATTTTCATTGATAATACTCTCTAGAATGGCTTCCATTCCCCTGGGGCATTCTTATTCCCCTTCTAGGATACCTATGTCTGAATGCTTCATAGAGTTCCACAATTCTATCAGTGAACATTCTGCTTTCTTTCTCTTCTTTTCAGCCACTTTAACAATCTGGGTTATCTCAAGAGCTTTATCCTCTACCTCTGAGATTCTTACTTCAGAATGGTCTAATCTATTTTTAATACTTTCTATTACATCTTTGAGTTCTCTAATTGACTGCTTCAGTCCTTTCAGCTCTGCTATATCCTTTCTGTATTCTTCATATTGTTCATCTCTTATTTGAGTGTGTTTTTGCATTTCCTTTTGGTTATTATCCACTTTCTCAGCACTTTATTTTATTGTTTTTCATTATTTTCCACTTTCTCAGCAATTTTTTTCATTATTTTCATCATATGTATTCTAAATTCCTCTTCTGTCATTTCTTTATAGGAGGCATCCTCTGCTGTAGCTCCCTGGCAATTCCTAGAAGGGGTTACTCTGGACTGGCATTTCATGTTGCCAGGATTTTTCTGCTGATTCTTCTTCATGGGGGTTTCTTATATCTGTTTCCTTACCCTAATTTTCCTTTCATTTCTTCTTGCTCTAAGTTACTATGCCACTGGCCTAAAGTTTTAATGAGTCCTTTTGGTACAAGACCAGAAGGATGAGAAGGTTGAGGAGCAAGATGGGAAAAAAGATTTAAAAGAGAGAGAGAAGGGGGGGTCAGTAAAAGGAAGTATTGACAAAAAGAAGAAAGGAGCCAAAAGAAAGAAACAGGAGTAATATAGGTGTATATAGGGTACTATGACCCACCCTTAAAGACCCCCAACTTCTGGGGGTACCAGGTTGGTTATTCCCTTGAAGTGAACAGCTCTTTACCAGCCAGCTCTGACACAGGATCCCACCTCCACCAGGTAGAGAGAAAAGACAAAAATGCTATAAATCAAACCATAACAAATAAGCAAAAATCCTAATTGGATAAATTTGGGGGTAAAAATACAAATAATAGGGGCAGAAACACTGGAAAAAAATGAAATTCTAATTATTAAAGAAGGCAAAAATGGAAGATTGTATTTAAACTAGAATAATGAAAAAAATGTTGAAATTAAAAAACAAACAAACAAACAAACAAACACCCTAATGCCAAAAAACCAAACAGTATATATATCTTGGTAAATATTATCC
>NW_003852420.1:3677300-3682748 GCF_000181295.1 Otolemur garnettii
AAGCAGAAGCTTTCCAAGGAAAGCACTTATCCCTGGGATCTCTCCTGGTGTGGCTGCCTTCTTATCCAGTGCAACAAATCCAGTTTCCCTTAATGTCCCAGAGGGCCAAGGCTGTTAATCTGCCAAACCCTTAGATCCCCGCACTTCCCCAGTGTCTCAGCGCCTGCCTTTGGGCAGCTCAGTCACTAGATTACTCACCTAAGGTCTCCCGGCGGATCCCCGTGCTGCAACATGCAGGGGCAGCTCCCCCACAATTGCTGTGAGGGCAGTCCACAGCTAAATGGCATTAGCTCCTTACTAGTTCAGTGGCTTAGTCCGGGGCCACAGACAGTACCCAAAGTCATCAGTACACCAGCCCAAGGTCTCCCAAGGCAGTTCAATGGAGTGCCCAAGTCCAGAAAAACCAAAACAGCCCCCAGGCAAGGCTCTTCCCACTTGCAATCTCCTTGTTACTGTAGGTACAGCTGCAGGCAGGCTTCAACTGAACAAACAGGCACCCACCACTTGCTGGTTTTCTACTCCTTCCATCTTCTTCGTGGGGTCCAGAAGTCTCTTGCTGACTTCCTGGGTCACCAGATGACAGCCTCTGGGCAAAACCCACTGGCCAAAGATGCCTGGAGTCTTCTATCCCCACTCTCACTGTGCCTGGTTACACAGAAGCTGCTACTCAGCTGCCATCTTGGATCTGTCTTTTTTTTTTTTTTAATTAAATCATAGCTGTGTACATTAATACAATCATGGGATACAATGTGCTGGTTTTATATACAATTTGAAATGTATCTCTTTTAATAGAAGGACTAAAGAGGAAACAACATGATATTGACTAGATGTCATTTGTTTGATAACGCACAAAGTCATAATATTTGAATTCCACATCAAGTCATATGTGTTTGGTATAATTTACATAAATGTTGATTTCTATAAAACCACTGTAAGATAGTATAGGGAATAGATATTTTATTGAAGACCAATAACCTATAATTCAAAAATCATTGCAGACTAATATAATTATCAATGGATTTGTTATACTGTTATTAAAATGGAGAGCCAAAGTTTAGGTTTTCAATCCAAGCCTTGCCTGGGGCCCTTGAGTTACTCACCTAAGCTCTTCAAACAATTTATTTATTCTTTAAACTGAGGTATTTCTCTCACTAGATTGTTGCTTCTAAGACCTTTCCTTGGTACTCAGTAGAAGTCATTCCTCATCACTCACTGATTAAAAATAAGATTTAATTTTGTATTTAAAAAAAAAGGAAAATGTAAAACTTAAAAAAAAATAGCAGTTTTTTTCCCTTTGATTATCCAATGTTGATCTGAGAATTAAAAGAAATTTGGCTGCAGCTTGGTTTGGGCCACCCATAAACCGTGAGTTGAAGATTTGAGTATGGGGAGTTTAACTGGGAAGGAAGCCCAGGAAACACTAGTAGAGAAGGGAAATGAGAAAGTAAGGCAAGCAAGAGACAGAAGCTCATAGGGGATGTATTATTAAGTTCATCTCTGTGAGTACTTGGGCCTTAATCATTCTGGGGAAACCTGGGAAGGAGGGTGGACCACATGTCTCAGGGATGTGCTATGTGAGAGAAGAGGGAGCTGGGGTGTTCATATACCCACTCCCCTCAGTCTTTGGCTCAGGGCTGCTCCCAGGAGGTGTTACCTGCTTGGAATGTCTAGCCAGTCTGTGTGGCAAACAGGTTTCTGCAATCCGAGTCTTTAAGCAAAGATATGCAGGTGATGTGTGTGCCAAGTGGTGAACATTGAGGGAATGTGGATTGTGATTTGATAGCACGTGGCCCATACCAGATTCTGACTTTCAAACCTTTGTATTTTTCTTTTTTTTAAGTAGCTGTTCAAATTCTTTTATGAAATATAGAACAGAATATAAAATGGATTTTAAAATGAAGTTACTATAATTTCTGTGAAATTATGACTATGAGTATGTGCCTGGGTTCAGCGCTTTCTTTTTCCCTGTGGCTCTGAGAACCAGCTCAGAGATACCTCTGAGAAATACAACTGCTCCTCAAAAAACACCTTGAAAGCATATGATTTAGATCTTTAAGGATGCTTCCAGTTCTAGCTCTCTGATATTTTTGGACCAAGCTGCTTTCTGCCTTCTGCTAATACCTTTTCTGCTTCTTTTCCTCTTAAAAAATAAAATCACCACAAGAAGATTCTTTAAAACCTTATGAAAAAAATCCAAGTGGATTTCAGTGGTGATAAGAAAAGAACAAAAAAGACTCAATTGGGAAAACACACAACAAAATGTTACAGAACAGCTTGTAGAAGGAATCAAAAGTTGGCTTCTTTAGAGACAACTTAAATGAAAGCACGTTAAAAAAAAATCTTTGATAGAGCTCACACTACAGGGGGTGGAGAAAAACAGAAGACCAAATGGAAACCGTGGGCGGTAGTTGTGATTGTGCCTTTTCAAACAGTTCCTTAGACGCTGGGATGGGTTGGGGCTCTCATGGGTTGATATTCACATGGAGTGACTGAAACTGTGGGGTAGGGGGGCATGAAGGACTGTAGTAAAAGTCACTGGTGCCTACCCAGTGCCCCTCTGTCCAGTCTGTGCACAGCTGCTGTGAACGGTGGATGCTAATGACAGTCTTTCTGTGCAGAGAACTGCCTGTCCAGGAAGTTCCTGGGAAGCTCTGCCCTCCCTAAAGCCCAGACCAATGTCTGACACTGGAGTATAAGATGCATAAGATCTTGGCACCTGGCCTCAAGTTGGCCTGTAACTGTGGTACCCTCTATGCTTTCCTGTGGGTTCAGCCTTCAGCTAGACACCAGTTAAGGCTAGGTCTCAGCTCCTTTCTCTGCTCTACCTGTTTGCCTCATTTCTTTAAAGGTTCTTCTGAAAGCATCTCATTAATAAATCACTTGCAAAATAATCACCTTTTCAGAATTGTCTTCCAAGAAACCTATCCTAGAACAGACATCATGGGACTTACCCTGGAAGAGGAGGAGCATATCTAACTTTCTAGTCCTGGCCCACTAGTGAGGAGCCATGAGGCCACAGGCAAGCGTCCTGGCCTCTCAGGGATGAGATTGTACAGTGGTACAGTGCAACTAGGTCTTTGTTATTGTTGTTGTTTTAATCAGAACCCACATCCTTGCATTTCTTCTTCTCTGCCCTATTCCACTTTTGTCTTTCTCTTATAGGTTTCTCTTGAGATCACTCCATCACTTACGAAACCCCCACATAAGACTTTGTTTTTAGGAAACCTAGTCACAAATACATGCTAATAGTTGGAAGGGGACATGTGTCCCTTGTAGCCCAAGGGGAACGACCTAACTTTGTTAAACTTTGGTGTCTATTCTTTCTCTCTTTGACCAGAATAAGTCCTTTTTCATTAGATCTACACATTGGGTATCCATAAGACTCCTGCTAAATAATCATCCTTTAGACACCAATATCTGAAATCTGCTGGGTCAGACTACTTCTAAGATTAGGTCTAATAGGACCATTCTAAGAGGGATTTCTCTATTATTCATTGAATACTGGCATCCCAGATTTATTGAGGTTGTAGAATGACTGGAGACAGGCCAAGTACTAAAGAAAACGTGGTTGGCTAGATGGGGCTTGGACATCACTGGGAAACTCTCATTTCTCTTGGAGAAAGGATATTTCATCCTTTAGTTTTTCAAAGTCTGCCATTTTGTGGCTGTTCTCCTGAACAACTCAGACCTTTCATACCATAGCAGGTGTTATTCTTGCCTTGTCTAGATTTCCTTTATTGGACTTGGGCATTTATCATCCAGTTGTCTTCGGCTGATAGGAAGCATCTCTCTTGGATATGCCTGGAAGTTTATCCCTTAGTCTCCAAACCCCACCTACCCCACATCAGAGGTCAATGGTCAGAGCCATGGTCAATGACTGAATAATGTTGGAATTTTGAAGCCTAGCCCCTTGACTCCAGGTGAAGCCATACTGTGGTGTAACTCACACCCTAGAGATCCAAACAGGGTCAAGCCAAAGCTATATTCCAGCTGAGATGACATTGCTGCTTAGATCTTTCCTACTCTATCCTGCTGCCCCCACTCTGTTATGGGTTTCTCCTGACAGTACTCTATCTACAAATCATTTGCAAAGTATCCCTAAGCAAGGATTCACATCTACAGAAGGGTAAAGGCCACAGGGTGTGAGATGCAGCCAGAGGCTGACAACCAACGACGATGTTGGGATCCACAGTCAATGATTTGGGGCTCATGATTCAGAAAGGGTTGCATTACATTCCTTTTTTGGGTTTCTCAAGTATCTCTTCAAAATGTGACAACCAAAAGAGAAAGGTTTCTTAGAATATATTTTCTTATTCAATAAACTGGAGATTGTTTTGTTTCTTGTTTTTCTCACAGCTATATTCTTATGTTTATAACTGGGAATGTTCAAAGACTTGTTTAATGTAGTTGAACAGATATTCAAAAATATGTAATTGGTGGACTTTTCTATTTCTGAGTACACTGGGATATAATAAAGATATAAAAAATTGCAGGCTTAAGAGACAAAATACAAGATTAACCTATTTTGGGGTTTATTAACTTTGTTTCCCTAATCTTTTTTAGTGAAGTGGAACAAGTCTTATTAAATACTAATTACCTTCCCCATTCATTTACATTCTGATTGTTTTGTTCTTTTAGAAAGTATTCTTCTTATAGAGAAGTTAGCTGTTTTCAGAATTGTGTATTCAAATATTCATCATATCTGGGCTCTAAGCTACAGTTTCTGTGCACTGCACTTTACTCAATTCTAAATGCCATTTTAGAAGCTAGTTTTGACATTTAGTCAAACCATCTGAGGTCTCTAGTCCTCTGGGAAGAATGTGCACAGTGCTGAATGACTAATATGGATTTCACTAGCCTTTGAATTGTTTCTGGAATAGGGCATAATATCAGGATCTTTGAGAATTTCATTAGGATTAAATCTGGTACCATCTCTATCATTATCTTACTTATTGAGAACCAAGTGCACAGATTTCTTGATGGAAAGAAAACAGAAAGAAGAAGAATTTGAAGAAATTTAGCTAATGATTTACCTCAAAATATGTTTATTTTCTTTCCCCCACCTTAGTTACAACCCTTGGCTGGTAGTGGAGTGCAGAAGTGGAACTTACCTGAAGTGTAATATTTAAGAGGTGCTAAAAACCTCAGAAATCAAAATAAATTATATTATAATGTATTTTTATTATCACTAAAACATATAAAATTTACCATCTTAATCATTTTAAGAGCACAGTTTAATAGTGTTAAATATATTCATGTTGTCATGAAACCAATCTCTGAAAGTTTTTCTTTCAAATGTGAAACTCTACACTCATCAAAGAACCACTCCCCTACCCCTCCTCTGCACAGCCTGTGGTTACCAAAATTTTATTTTCTGTTTCTGTGACTTTGACACCTTTTGATAACTCATAAAACTGGAACCATACAATGTTTGTCTCTTCGTGATTG
>NW_003852420.1:3683373-3721967 GCF_000181295.1 Otolemur garnettii
TTTTAAATAGTAACCATCATACTGAGTATGAGGTGATATCTCATTTGGTTTTGATTTGCATTTCTGTAATGAATAGAATCAATGCTGAACATCTTTTCTTTTTTTTAGTGATTTGTATATCATCTTTAGAGAAATACCTATTAAGATCTTCATACATTTTTAAATTGGGTTATTTGATTTTTATGTTGACCTATATATGGATTGTTTTTATATTCTGTATACAACTTCTTATCTGATGTATAGTTTATAAATATTTTCTCCCATTCTATAGGTTTCCTTTTCACTCTGTTGATTGTGACCTTTGATGGTACAAGTACTTTGAAGTTTGATATGGTCCCATTTGTTTAATTTTGCTTTTGTGACTGGCTTATTTCACACAAAAAGGAGCCAGTCACAGAAGCAAAATAAATAAATGGGACTGCCTATGCTTTTTTGTGACATATCTAAGAAATCATTGCAAAGTACAATGCAATGAAGTTTTTCACCTATGTCTTCTTCTAGGAGTTTCATAGTTTTAGGTCTTAAGTTGAAGTTTTTTAGTCTGTTTTGACTTAGTTTTTGAACTTTTGTTCTAAGATAATTATCCTACTTCATTCTTTTTCATGTGGATATCCAGTTTTCCCAACACTATCTGTTGAAGAAAGTGTTTACTCCCTTTCAGTATTGGTATTCTTATCAAAGACCGTTTGACCATATATACAAAGGTTTATTTCTGGACTCTATTCTATTCTATTGGCCTATCTGTAGCTTTGTAATATGTTTTCAAGTCAGAAACTGTAAAGACCCCCAGATTTGTTCTTGTTCTTTTTCAAAATTGTTTTGGGTATTGAGGATACCATACAAATTTGATTAAAACTTTCTTTTTTTCATTTCAGAATATTGCAGGAGTACAAAAATTTTGGTTACATAAACTTGTGTCAATGTTCTAAGTGTGTCCATCACTCAGACAGTGTGTATTGTACCCATTAGTGTGAATTTATCCATCTCTTTCTCTCCACTCCTGTCTATTGGAATTTGAAGAGTGTATTTCCCCATGTGCATGTAAGTATGAATCCATTCGGTCCAATTTAATAGTGAATACATGTGGTATTTGTTTTTCCATTTTTGTGATATTTCTCTTAGAAGAATGGTCTCCAATTCCACCCTGGTTGTTAGGAAAAATATTAATTCACCATTTTCTTTTTATGGCTGAGTATACATATTCCAGATTTTGCTAATCCACTCATGTATTGAGGAGCACTTGGATTGTTTTCACATCTTTGCAATTATGAATTGTACTGCTATAAACAATTAAGTCTAGGTGGTTTTTTTTTTTTTTTTTGTAAAGTGTCTTTTTTCCCTTTGAGTAAATGCCCAGTAGTGGTAGAGGTCTACTTTTAGTTCTTTGTGGAATGTCCATACTATTTTCCAGAGTTTGTACTAGGTTATAGTTCCATCAGCAGTACATGACTGCTCCTATCTCTCCTCATCTATGCTAGCATTTGTTGTTTGAGCTACATGAATTTTAGAATGATGTTTTATTTTTCTGCAAAAGATGCTGGTGGTGTTTTGAGGAAGATGAGTTGAATCTATTGATTCCTTTGGGCAGTATGGCCTTTTTAATAATATTGTCTTCAAGTCCATGAACATGTGATGTCTTTCCATTTATTTGTGTCCTCTTTATTTTTTCACCTATTGTTTTGTAGTCTTTATTGTGTAAGTCTTTCACTTCCTTCGTTAAATTTATTTCTCAATATTTTACTCTTTTGTTACTATTATAAATTTTATTGCTTTTTAAATTTTCTTTTCAGATTGTTCATTGTTATCATGCAGCAACAAACCTGATTTTCATGTATTGATTGAATATTCTGCAACTTTGATGAAGTCATTTTTTTAACTGTGAAATCTTAAAATATTTTTACCTACAAGACCAGTCATATCATCAGCAAAAAGAAATACTTTTACTTCTTTACTTTTTTTACTTGCCTAATTTCTCTGACTAGAGCTTCCACTACTTTATTGGCTAAAAGTGGCAAGAGAGGTCATCTTTGCTTTGTTTCTAATCTTAGAAGAACATTTTTCAATCTTTCACCACTGAGTAAGATGTTAGCTGTAGATTTTTCATAAATGGCCTTTATTGTGTTGAGGTAATTTCCTTCTATCCCTGGTGTGTTGAGTGTTTTTATCATGAAAGGGTGTTAAATTATGTCAAATGCTTTTTCTGTATTAAGTGAAATGATCATGTGGTTTTTGTCCTTCATTCTGTTATTGTGGCATTTTCCATTGACTGATTTTTATGTGTTGAACCATCCATATATTCAATGAATAAGTCCTACTTGGTCATGGTGTACAGTTCTTGTAATGTGCTGTTCCATTTGATTTGTTACTGTTTTGTTAAAGATGCTTGCATCTGTATTCATGAAAAATAGTGGCTTGTAGTTTTCACATTTTGTCATGCCTTTGGCATCAGAATAATATTGGCCTCATATAATGAGCTTGAGATTGTTGCCAGTTCTCTGATTTTTGGAAGAGCTTCAGGATTAGTGTTTATTATTTTCTGAATGTTTGACAGGATTTTCCACTGAAGCCAACAGGTCCTGGTCTCTTCTTTGTTGTTAAGTTTTTTATTATTAATTCAATCTCCTTACTATTAATAATTGTAGGTCTATTCAGATTTTCTTTCTCTTAATGATTCATTCTTAGAAGAGAGTATGTTCCTAGGGATTTATTCATTTCTTTTAGGTTATTCAATTTGTTGCTGTACATGGACTCATAGTGTTCTCTCTTAATCTATTTTATTTCTGTGATATCAGTTGTATTGTTCCTTCATTTCTCTTTTAGTTATTAGAGTCTTCTTTCTCTTTTTCTTAATCTATTTAATGATTTATCAATTTGTGTTGACCTTTTCAAAAGTCAACTCTTAATTTTATTCTTTTGTTTTTATTCTCTACTTCATTTCTTTTTGCAGTAATCTTTATAGCTTCTGTTTTTCTGTTAGCTTTGGTTTGTTCTTTTTTTCCTAATATCTTGAGGCAAAAAAAATCCAATTATTGATTTTAGATCTTTCATCTATTTAAATGTATACATTTACAGCTATAACTTTCTCTTTTTGCACTGCTTTTGAAGCCTTCCATAAATTCAGGTTTGTTGTTTTTATTTTCATTACTTTACAGTATATTATAATTTTCCTTGTCACTTCTTTGAGCCATTAGTTGTTTACGAGTGTATTGTGACTTGTTTACACATTTGAAGATATTTTAGTTTTCCATTTGCAATTGACTTGTAGCTTTATTCCAATGTAATTATAAAAGACAATATGTATGACTTCCATCTTCTGAATTTGTCAATATTAGTTGTAGCCTAACATGTGTATAGCACAGAAAATGTTGCATGTGCACTTGAGAAGACTATATTCTACTATATTGGGTCAAAGGTTCTGTAAATATGTGTTAGGTCCAATTGCCCCATGGAGTTTTTTAAGTCCTCTATTTCCTTGTTGACCTTTTTGTCTCATTGTTATATCCATTATTGAAAGTGCAGCATTGAAGTCCCCTATTGCCATTGTTTTGTTGTCTATTTCAACTTTCAATTTTGTCAAAGTTTGTTTAATATATTTAGAAACTCTTAGGTTTGGTGCACAAATATTTATAATTGTTATCTATTGGTGAATTGACCCATTTATCTGTGTAAGAGTTTTTTATTTAAAATCTATTTTGTGGCTTGGCGCCCATGGCTCAGTGGTTAGGTCACCAGCCACATGTACCAGGGCTGGTGGGTTTGAACCCAGCCAGAGCCTGCTAAACAGCGGTGATAACAACAACAACAACAGCAACTGTAGAGGACGCCAAGAGCCAGGCGACCTCTGAGCAAGATGATTTACAGTTGGGGGGTTGGACTCTCAGGCAATTTGTCCTCAGAGAAAGAGCCCAAGCCTTCAGCACATAATCATTGTTAATTACTCCCCTCATCTGTATTGTTCTGTCTCAATAAAAGGCTAGCAAGGAGGTTGCTTGGGGCTACCCTGCAAAGAAGGTCTAGCCTGCCTCCTACAAGCTTGTACTTCTAATTCACATCATGCCTGTTTCCTTCCTGCTGATGCAAACCAGGGCCATGGGGCACAATGGGTTGCAACAAGCAACAACAACAAAAAATAGCCAGGAATTGTGGTGGGTGCCTGTAGTCCCAGCAACTTGAAAGTCTGAGGCAAGAGAATCACTTAAGCCCAAGAGTTTGATGTTGCTATGAGCTGTGATGCCATGGCTCTCTATCCAGAGCAACAATTTGAAACTCTGTCTCAAGAAAAAAAAAAAAATAAATAAAATTGATTTTATCTGATATTAATGCAGCCATGCCTCCTTGTTTTTTGCTTACCATTTGCATGGGATATTTTTTCCATGTTTTTACTTTCAGCCTACCTATACCTTTACACTTAAAGTGAGTCTCCTATGTGTATCATATAGTTACATCTTGTTTTGTAACCGATTCACTCAATCTGTGTCTTTTGATTGGGAAGTTTAGTCCATTTACATTTAAAGTAATTACTGATATAGATGTTACATATTATATCTTTATATATTGCATGACCACTATCATAGACTTTAATCTATTTTAAAATGTTTTTGTCATTTAAATTGTGTGGGACAAGTTCACAATAGTTCAGATTGCTATATTTCCTCATGTATTTACCTTTACTAAGGAACTTTATATTTTTACATGGCTTTGTCTTGCTATCTGTCATCCTTTCAATTCAACTTGAAGGTCTTCCTTTAACATTTCTTCTAGAGCAGGTCTAATGGTAAGGTACTCTCTCAACTTTTGTGTCTTAATTTTTACTTCATTGTTGGTAGACAGTTTTGGTTTTGCTCTTAGCATTTTAGATACACACATGCATGCACACACACACACACACACACACACACACACACACATAGATCATTCCACTCTGTTTATGCTGAGTAATGCACTGATAATATTATAAAAGTTACCACGTATAAGTACCTTTTCTCTTGTTGCTTTTAAGATTCTTTCTTAGCCAGGAGCAGTGGCTCACACCTATAATCCTTGTATTCTGAGGGGCCAAAACTATTGGATAGCTTGTGCTCAGGAGTTCAAGACCAGCTTTAGCAAAAGTGAGATCCCCTATCTCTACTAAAAATAGAAAGAAAAATAAAACCTAGACGAGCTTAGTAGTCCATGCCTGATAGCTACACAGGAGGCTGAGGCAAGAGGATTGGTTGAGCCCAAGAGTTTGAGGTTGCTGTGAACTATGATAATGCCATGGTGATAGAGCAAAACTCTGTCTTAAAGAAAAAGATTCCTTCTTTGTTTTTGGTTTTAGATAATTTTATTATAATGTGCTTCAGTGTGGTTCTTTTTAAAATCCTATGTGGATTTATCCTATGTGGAGTTGTCTGAACTTCTTTAATTTGTATGCTCATTTCTTTTCTCAGATTTGAAACATTTACAGCCATTACTTCTTCAAATAAGATCTCTGAGTCTTTCTTTGTTCTTTTTCTAGGTTTCTTTTAGTACATTTATTGGTCTGCTTAAATAGTGTCCCAAAAGTCTTTTATCCTTTCTTCAGTCTTTTAAAAAAGTTTTTGCTCCATTGACTCAATAATTTCAAAAACCTCTCTTCAGTTACCTAATTTTTTTTCTCCTTTCAGTCTTCTTTTTAACACTTCTATTAACTTTTCAGTTCAGCAATTTTATTTTTCAGCTTAAAATATGTTTTTTTATAGTTTCTATATTTGTTGATATTCTCCTTTTCTTCATGTATCATTTTACTAATTTTGTTTACTTTTATATCTGTTTTCTTTTGCTCATTAAGGGAGTATTTTAATGATGGTTATTATAAATGCTTTGTTAGACAGCTCATAGACCTGTGTTTCCTTAGATGGTTATTATAAATGCTTTGTCAAACAGCTCAGAGACCAGCATTTCCTTAGTTGGATTCTGGAGTTTTATTGTGTTCCTTTGACTTAATGTTTTTCTATTTCTTCATATGCTTTCCATTTTGGGGGTGAAGGGGTTGGAATTCAGACATCTGAAAAATAAACCATTCTCTAAGTCTTTGTGTATGGCTTTGCAAAGAGGAAGACTTTAACCAATTACACTTGCTAGAAGTTTTAGGACCTCTCAAACCTTTTGTGATCTCTTGCTTTCTTACTGGGTGTTTGTCTTTGGAACTATAGCTCTAGCATGGCGCTAGCCTGTTTTCAGTTGCTTCTAAATTCTGGCACCTGATGCCTCAGTGCTGTGAGTCAGGTCAGATAGAAACAAGTCCCCCATGCTGATCCCAGATAAGTCATAATTTTGGACATGATACACTCTTTTGTTTGTCCTGGGGGAAGGCCTGGTAAGAGGGCTTTCCTTTCAGTTGATCCATGGTATGCTGCATGAGAAAAGTGACACAAATCATATGGCAAATGCTCTGAATTTTCTACCTCTTTCTCTGGAATTTTATCTTGATTTTATAATGACCTGGATATTGTAGCTTCTTTTCTGGTCACTAGAGTTATTGAAGGTATTTTAGCACATAGGTTGTTAAGTCAGCATCTCTGTGGGGGAAAGAAGGCCAGCATCTTCCTTGTGTGCCATTTTGCTGATGTCTGGGTTCTTTTTTATATAATAGTTTTAGAAATCAATGTTAATGCAGAAAATCCTTGATAGAATTTCAAAATTTTCAATAAAGACAAAGTCAGAGCATTTATTGTATTTTTAAAAAATTTAAATTTCTTTTTAATTTCAAAATATTAGAGAATATACAAGTTTTATTTACACATTTTGCTTTTATATAGATTTAGTCAAAGTTATAAGAGTGCCCTTCACCTAGATAATGTGCACTGTACCCAATAGTTGTGAATTTACTCATGATCTCCTCCACCCTCTTCCCAGCGTGATTTTCATTGAGACTTACTTCAATTTGTGCACTTAAATGTTAATCAGTTCCAACTTGGTATTGTGTATGTGTGTTTGTTTCTCCATTCTTGTGATATTTCACTTAGAAGAATGCTTTCCAGTTCCCTCCAGGTTATCACAAAAGATTGTAGATTGCCATTTTGTTGTTGTTGTTGTTTTGGCTGAATAATACTCCACGATACCATTTTAGTAATCCCTTCATGTATTGGTGGGTACTTGGGTTGTTTCCATGTCTTTATAATTATGAATTATGCTTCTATAGACATTCAAATGCAGGTGTTCTTTTTACAGAATGATCTTTTTTTCTTTGGGTATATACTCAGCTTTGGATTCCTGGATCAAATGAGAAATCAACTTTAATGGTAGGTCTCCTATAGGTCTTTGAGGTATCTCCATGCAATTTTCCATGGATGTTGCACTAGTTTGCAGTCCCAGCAGTAGTGATATTGGCTTAGGCAGAAAATTCATGAAGAAGGCCTCAAAAGCAATCACAGCAACCACAAATATAAATAAATGGACCCTGATCAAATTAAAATGCTTTTGCCCAACTAAAGAAGAAATCAAAAGAACAAATAGACAACCTACAAAATGGGAGAAAATATTATAATGCTATGTATGTGATAAAAACTGATAAACAAAATCTAAAAATTATCATGCAAATCAGCAAGAAACAACCAAACAAGGCTGCTTAGTCCCCTTCACATGTGATATCCTGTGCCACCTTGGAACTCTGAAGAGAGTTGTCACCAGGAATAGAGTCTCACCAGATGTGGCCCCTTGACCTTGAACTTCTCAGCCTCTGGAACTATAAAACATAAATTCATTTCTTTATAAATTACCCAGTTTCAGTATCAAGAAAACTGAAAAGGGGTTCAGCACCCCATAGCACAGTGGTTAGGACGTCAGCTACATACGCTGAGGCTGGTGGGTTCGAACCCAGTCCATGCCAGCTAAACAACAATGAAAACTGCAACAAAAAATAGCCAGGCATCATGGCAGGTGCTTGTAGTCCCAGCTACTTGGGAGACTGAGGTAAGAGAATCACTTAAGCCTAAGAGTTAGAGGTTGTTGTAAGCTGCGATGCCACAGGCACTCTACTGAGTGCAATGTAATGAGACTCTGTCTTTAAATAAATAAATAAATAAATGAAACTGAAAAGGAAGGGAAGGAAAAAGATGGCAGCTGAGTAACAGCTTCTTTGCAACCGGGTGCCATGAGATTGGGGAGAGAAGACTCCAGGCATTGCTGGCTTGTGGACTCTGCACAGAAACATCCTTTTGGGAATGCAGGGAGACAGCAGGAGACTTCTGGACCCTGGGGAAGAGGACAAAAGCAGTGAAGGAGTGGCAAGTGGTTATGTTTGGTCTGAGACTGCTGCAACTGGAACTACAATAGCAAGATTGCAGATAGGGAAGCCCTTCCCTGTGGGTTGTTTTGTTTGTTTGGATTTGAGCATTCCGCTGAATTACTTTGGGAGAACTTGGGAGAGAGTGCAGGTGACTTCAAGTGTTGTGTAGGGTCTGGGATTGAGCCGCTGAGCCACAGAAGGAGCTAACATTGTTTGGTTGTGGGCAGTAGGCTCAGTCATTGTGGGAGAACTGCCTGCCCTGCAGGCTATGCCCTCAGGGTCACAGAGCCAGGTTCAAGCTAGGAGACCTTGGTTGAGTGATCTAGTGACTGTGAGTACTGCCAGCAGAGCATTCAGTGTTTGGCAGTAGGAGGGCTGGCACACTGGACAAGTGGGCAGCCACTTCAGGAGAGATCCCAGCAACAAGTGCTTTCCTGGGAAAGTTTCTACATAGCCTAGGTTAATGGTTTAAATGTCTTTTAAGTGGGCTGAGGAGAGATTTAGGCTCTCAACCCTGGGGTGTTTGAGAAATCAGCAGAGGCCTCCAGTCTTTATCTCATACAGCTGTATCAGCATTGTGATTAACATATCATACCCCAGAAGATCACCTGTTGCCCAGACAATATTCAGCAAGATATATATACTGCTTTTTTTTTTAATTCCAACATTTTCCCTCTAGATTTTTCTTTTTATTTTCTTTTCTTCATTTCTCTAGTTTAAACATAATTTTCCATTGTTGCCTTCTTTAATAATAAGAACTTCATTTTTGCTAGTGTTTCTGTCCCTATTATTTGGTTCTTCCCCTCCCCCCAATTTTATCTTGTTATGTTTTCTGTTTGTTTGTTTTGGTTTGATTTATAGTATTTTTGTCTTTCCTGTCTATGTGGTGGAGGTGGGGTACCATATCTACTCAGGGTGGCAAAGAGCTACTAACCTCAAAGGAACCACCCAATCCAGAGGTTGTAGGTTTTTAAGGTGTGAGTCAAAGTACCCTACTGTACTCCTGTCTCTCTCTTTCTGTGCCCCTCTTCTTTTTGCCAATATTCCCTTTAACTCACCCCCTCTCCTTTCTTGTTTTCTTTCTTTCTTTCTTTTTTAAAATTTGTTCCCTTCTTGCTCTTTAATCTTGTCCTTTTAGTCTTGTACCAAAAGGACTCATTGAAACCTTAGGCCACAGCCACATTAACTTGAAGAGTAAGAGGAAATGAAAGGAAAATTAGAGCAAAGAAACAGATAAAAAAAAATAAATAAAACACTCATGAGGAAGAATCAGCAGAATAATCCTAGTAACATAAAAAACAAGACCAGAGCAACCCCCTCAAGGAACCATGAGGTAGTTACTGCAAACTATTTCATCTATAAAGAAATGTTAGAAATGACAGAGGGAGAATTTAAAATACAGATGATGAAAACAATGAAGGAAATTGCTGAGAAAATGGAGAATAACCAAAAATAAATGAAGGAAATTGCTGAGAAATTTGAAAATAACCAAAAGGAAATTTAAAAGTAGAATCTAATAAGAGATGAATGATATGAAGAATACAGAAAGGATATAGCAGAGCCGAAGGAATTGAAGCAGTCAATTAGGGAACTTAAAGATGCAATAGAAAGTATCAAAAACATATTAGACCATACAGAAGAATCTCAGAGGTAGAGGGCAAAGTTCTTGAGATAACTCAGATAATTAAAGAGGCAGGATAAAAGAGAAAGCAGAATGTTCACTGACAGAATTATGGGACTATGAAGTGTTCAAACATATGAGTTATATGTATCCCAGAAGGGGAAGACAAATGCCCCAGAGGAATGGAAGCCATACTGGAGAATATAAATGAAAATTTCCTATATGTCAACAAAGATTCTGAAACACTCATTTCAGAGGGATATCAGACCCCCAGGTCACCTCAACTCAAACAGAGATTCTCCAAGACACATTGTGATGAACCTATCCAAAGTCAGGACAAAAGAAAAGATTTTGCAAAGTTTCAGGAGTAAGGACCAATTGACTTACAGGGGCAAATCCATCAGGATGACTGCAGACTTCTCTAATGAAACTTTTCAAGCAAGATGACAATGGTAATCTACTATTAATCTACTTAAACAGAACAATTTCCAGCCCAGAATTCAATATCCTGCTAAGCTAAGCTTTAAAATTAGTGGAGAAATCAAATCTTCTCCTACTATGCAAACATTGAGGAAATTTGCCACAAGAGCAGCTCTACAGGAAATACTTCAACCTTTCTACACATTGACCATCAAAGTGTACCACCAGCAAAGTAAGCACCCAGAAATTAAAGGACAGAACCTAACTTCCACAATGATGCAAAAGATAAAACTAAACAATGGACTATCATAAAATAAGATGAATTATCTTAATAAACATTAATGGCTTGAATTCCCCACTAAAGAGGCATAGACTGGCTGATTGGATTAAAAACACAAGCCATTCATTTGCTCTGTAGGAAACACACCTAGCCTCAAAAGACAAATTAAAACTCAGAGTTAAAGGTTGGAAGACAATTTTTTAGGCAAACAGAAATCAGAAGAAAAGAGGGGTTGCAATCTTATTTTCAGATACGAGTGGATTTAAAGCAACTAAAGTCAAAAAGTAAAAGATGGACACTTCATATTGGCCAAGGAAAAATACAAGAGGACATTTCAATTCTAAATATTTATGCACCCAACTTAAATGCTATCAGATTTCTTGAAACAAACCTTAATTAGTCTGAGCAATTTGATATCCTATAAACACTACAATAACAGGGGGCATAAACACTCTTCTTACAGAGCTGAACGGATCCTCTCAAGAGAAACTGAACAAAGGTATAAGGGACTTAAATGAGACCCTAGAACAACTGTGCTTGATAGACATATATAGAACACTCCATCCCACAGCTAAAGAATATACATTCTTCTCATTGGTCCATGGAACATTCTCCAAAATTGATCATATCCTAGAAAACACACTCCCCCCAACAGAATGAAAAAAAAATTGAAATTTTACCTTGTATCTTCTCAGACCACAAGGTATTAAATGAGGAACTCAACTCCAACAAAAACGTTCAACCACACACAAAGCCACAGAAATTAAAGAACCTCATGCTGAATCACAGTTGGGTGGAGGGAGAAATAAAATAGGAAATCATTAACTTCCTTGAGCATAACAACAATGAAGACACAAGCTACCAAAAACCAATGGGATACATAAAAAGCAGTCCTGAGAGGAAAATTTATCAGTTTAGATGCCTACATCTGAAAAACAGAAAGAGAGGACATCAACAAACTCAGAAGCTAGCTTATAGAATTGGAAAAAGAAGAACAATCTAAGCCTAAACCCAGCAGAAGAAAAGAAATATCCAAATTAAATCAGAGATCAGTGAAATTGAAAACAAAAGAATCATTCAGAAAATTAATGAAACAAGGAGTTGGTTTTTTGAAAAAATAAATTAAATTGATAAAACCTTGTCCAGACTAACTAGAAATAGAAAAGTAAAATCTCTAGTAACCTCAATCAGAAATGATAAAGGGGAAATAACAAAAGGTGCCACAGACATACAAGAGATCATCTCTGAATACTACAAGAAACTCTATGCCCAGAAATTTGACAGTGTGGAGGAAATGGATCAATATTTGGAATCACACTCTCTCCATAGACTTAGCCAGGAAGAAATAAATCTCCTAAACAGACCAATTTCAAGCACTGAGATGAAAGAAACAATTAAAAAATCTCCCAGCAAAAAAATGCCCTGGTCCAGATATCTTCCCACCAGAATTTTATCAAACCTTCAAAGAAGAGCTTATTCCCATACTGCAGAAATTATTACATAAAATGGAGGAGGAAAGAATCTTCCCCAACCCATTCTACAAGCAAACATCACCATGATACCGAAACCAAGGAAAGATGACTTGGCAACCATAGCACAGTGGTTACAGTGCTGGCCACATACACCAAAGGTGGCAGGTTTGAACCTGGCCTGGGCCTTCTAAACAACTGCAACAACAGCAACAACAAAAAATAGCTGGGTGTTGTGGTGGGTGCCAGCTACTTGGGAGGCTGAGGCAAGAAAATTATTTAAGCCCAAGAGTTTGGGGTTGCTATAAGCAGTGATACCACAACACTCTATCGAGGGTGACATAGTGAGACGCTGTCTCAACAACAACAACAACAAAAAGAAAGAAAGAAAGAAAGAAAAAGAGACAACTAAAAGGGAGAATTTCAGACCAATTTCACTAATGAATATAGATGCAAAAATTCTCAACAAAATCCTAGCCAATAAGTTATAGCTTATAACTTATAAGCTATATCAAAAAAGTCATACATCATGATCATGTAGGTTTCATCCCAGGTATGCAAGGCTGGTTTAACATATGCAAATCCATAAATGTTATTCACTGTATAGACAGAAGAAAAAAAAAAAAAAGACCACATGATCCCCTCAATAGATGCAGAAAAAGCATTCAGTAAAATCCAGCATCCTTTTTTAATTAGAAACACTGAAGAGTATAGGCACAGGTGGTATGCTGGGAGAATGGGGCCAAAGACCCCATTCTTTGCAAAGGAAAGCACCCCCAGAAAAAAAGGAAAACTAAAAAGTAAGCTGAGTGAGTCAGAACAAAGTCAGCTAGTTTACATTTAAGCTAGCCATTGGTAGCAAGCTCCTTGTCTTTTCTGATTCTAGCCTATTGAGGGGTATAGCTTACAACATCCCTGCTGGGTCTGTGAGCACTCAGAGAAAAAAATGGCCATAGAAGAGGCTATGACAAAGATCTAGAAAGATACACGAACTGGGTCATTTCCTGCCTAGTAAAAGGCAAAGCAGCTACCCATTGTGGAGATTTGCATTGGCCTGGGGCAGATATCAAGGGAGTAGCTTGAGCCTGAGATATGGGCAAAAGAGCTTACATCCCTTATTGCAGAGGAAGATACTTTGTGGTGGTAATGGGAGGAAAATTCCTCTCTACCACTGATTCCTTAGAGGAGATTAATGCTGGTGGCATTTTACTCCACAAGGAACTAGTGGAATTTAACACCTCCCTAGAAATCTGTGTATGTGATCTCAAGCAGGAGGCTTTCCCAATATAAGCCTCAGTTTTTAGATTTCTCAAGGCTACCCATAAGATTAATAATAACAGTAGGAGCTAATATGCTCAATCAGAGAAACTGCTGGTGTCTTTGTTCCCTCCCTCATCTTACCCTCTTGGGAAATAGACATCAATAAAAGCAGAGTAGAGCAAACACTCAGTACCATTGTTGGAATCCCACAATCAGGCAATGGACCTGAGCTCCCACCTTTAATTCTACTATAGGTCTCATGTCTCTTTCTTTACTATTGTTTCTAACTCTATATTTCTTCAGTCAGTTGCCATGAGTTTCCACGGGTCTTAGCTGATGCTGCTCCAGGCCAGAACCCTGACAGTAGCACATTTCTACTATTGAAACTATCTATGACAAACCCACAACTAATATTTTACTGAATGGAGTAAAACTGAAAGCTTTTCTACTTAGAACTGGAGGCAGACAAGGTTGTCCTCTATCACCACTACTATTCAACATAGTGCTAGAAGTTCTAGCCAATATAATTAGGCAAGAGAAGGAAATAGAGGATATCTAAATGGGAGCAGAGGAGGTCAAACTCTCCCTCTTCGTTGATGATATGATCTTATACTTAGAGATCCCCAAAGACTCAACCACAAGACTCCCGGAAGTCATAAAAAAAATACAGTAATGTCTCAGAATATAAATTAATGTCCACAAGTCAGTTGCCTTTGTATATGCCAATAACAGCCATGATGAGAGGCTAATTAAGGACACAACTCCATTCACCATAGCATCAAATAAAATGAAATACCTAGGAATAAACCTAACAAAAGAGGTGAAAGATCTCTATAAAGAAAATTATGAAACCCTAAGAAATGAAATAGCAGAGGATATTAACAAATGGAAGAACATAACATGCTTATAGCTGTGAAGAATCAACATTGTTAAAATGTCTATAATTCCCAAAGCAATTGCCAGATTGCCATCCCTATTAAAATACCAACATTGTACTTTAAAGATTTGGAAATTCTTCATTTTGTGTGGAACCAGAAAAAAATCCATATAGCTAAGGCAGTTCTTAGTAATAAAAACAAAGCCATGGGCATCAGCATACCAGACTTTAGGCTGTACTACAAGGCCATAGTGATCAAGACAGCATGACACTGGCACAAAAATAGAGACATAGACATTTGGAATCAAATAGAAAACCAGGAAATGAAACTAACATCTTATAGACACATAATCTTTGATAAACCAAGCAAGAACATAAACTGGGGCAAAGGATCCCTATTCAATAAATAGTGCTGGGAAAACTGAATATCCACATGTAAAAGTCTGAAACTATACCTACACCTCTTACCACTCACAAAAATTGATTCAAGATGGATAAAAGACCTAAATTTAAGGAATGAAATGATAAAAATCTGAAAGAAAGCATAGGAAAATACTTGACAATATCATCCTGGGGAAAGACTTTATGAAGAAGACATCCATGGCAATTACAATAACACCAAAAATAAACAAATGGGACTTAATTAAACTGAAGAGCTTCTAAGGAGACTACAACCAAAGCAAATTGATGACCAACATAATAGGAAAGGATATTTGTATATTTTGAACTGGACAAAAGCTTGATATCTAGGATCTATAGAGAACTCAAATTAATCCACATGAAAAAAATCCTATAATCCTATATATCAATAGGCAAGAGAGATGAATAGAACCTTCTCTAAAGAAGACAGAGGAATGGTTAGCAAACATGAAAAAATGTTCGTTGTCCCTAATTATTAGAGAAATGCAAATCAAAACCACCCTGAGATTTCACCTAACCCCAGCAAGAATGTCCCACATCACAAAATCTCAAAACTGCAAATGCTGGCATGGATGTGGAGAGAAAGGAACACTTTTATACCACTGGTGGGACTGAAAACTAATACAATCTTTTTGGAAGGAAGTATGGAGAACCTTCAGAGAACTCAAACTAGACCTCCCATTTGATCCAGCAATTCCATTACTGGGCATCTAGCCAGAAGGAAAAAAAATATCCTTTTACCTTAGGACACTTTCACTAGACTGTTTATAGCAGCTCAATTTACCGTCGCCAAAATGTGGAAACAGCCTAAATGCCCATTAACCCAAGAATGGATACAGGGTTTATTTATGTCATGGAATACTATTCATCCATTAAAAAGATGGAGACTTTACATCCTTTGTATTAACCTGGATGGAAGTGGAACACAGTATGATTAGTAAAGCATCACAAGAATGGAGAAGCATGAATCTTATTTATTCAATATGAGTAAATTCTCCTCAATATGAGGAGAATTAATGGCCTAGTACATTGTGGGGAGGGAGAAGAAGGGATGGGAGTGGGAGAAAGGAAGAGCAGAGAGAGGGAAGGAGGGAGGGGAGTAGGGTCTTGGTGTGGGCCACACTTTTTTGGGGAAAGACACAATTATAAGAGGGACTTTACCCAACAAATGCAATCAATGTAATCTGTTTTCTTCTATCTTCAATGAATCCCCAACAATAAAAAAAAAAAAAAATTAAAAAAGAAACAACCAAATAACCCCATTAAAAAGTGGGTAAAAGACATGAACAAAAATTGTTTAAATGAAATGGGATGGGAAAATGCTCAGCATCTGTAATCATTAAAGAAATGCAAATCAAAACCATAATGAGATACCACCTAACTGCAATGAGAATAGCTCATCTTAAAAAGTCCCAAAATAATAGAAGCTTGTGTGGATGCATAGAGAAAGGAACTGTTTATTGTATTTTTAACTTTATTTCAATATATTAAGGGGGTACAAATATTTTGATTTGCATGGATCATTCTTGTAATGCTTAAGTCCTGGCTATGTGTGTGCCTGTCACCCAAATGGTGTTCATAATATCCATCAGGTTGATTTATTCCCCTTCCCTCTTCCTTCCTCCCCCTTAGTTACTTTACATTGAGTTTTACTTCCCTCTGTGCACTTATGTGCTCATCAGTTAGTGGGTATATGTGGTATTGTTTTTCTAATCTTGTGATACTTCACTAAGGAGAGTGATTTCTAGTTCCATCTGGATTATTGAAAAAGGTATTAATTCATCTTTTAATGATGGAGAACCCGCAGAGAACTCAAACTAGACCTGGCAGATTGGTACTTCATGGTATATATATACCACATTTTATTTATCCACTCATGAATGATGCCACTTGGTTTGATTCCACATATTGGCAATTGTGAATTGTGCTGCTATCAACATTCAAATACAGGTGTCTTTTTGATAAAATGACTTCTTTTTTTTTCCTTTGGGTAAATACCCAGTAGTGGAATTGCTAGATCAAATTGTAGGGCTACTTTTAGTTCTAGAGGATTCTACTTATTGTTTTCCATACAGGTGACATTATTTGCAGTCACACTCTTCATCCATGACAGCCTCTATTATTTGTGGACTTTTTATTTTTTGAGAAAAAGTCTCACTTTATCACTCTCAGTAGAGTGCTATGTTGTCACAGCTCATGGCAACCTCCAACTCCTGGGCTTAGGAAATTCTCTTGCCTCAGCCTCCTGTGTAGCTGGAACTACAGGTGCCCACCACAGTGCCTGGCAATTTTTTGTTACAGTTTGTCCAGGGCTGGGTTCAAACCCGCCACCCTTGGTATATGGAGCTGGTGCCCCACTCACTGAGCCACAGGCACTGCCCTGTTTGTGGACTTTTTAATAAAAGCCATTCTAACTGGTGTAATGTGATGTCTCATTGTGGTTTTAATTTGCATTTCCCTATTTGTTAATGACGTTGAACATTTTTTCCATATGTTTCTTTCTTCTTTTGAGAAGCATCTATTCATGTCTTTGATCACTTCTTAATAGGACTGTTTATTTTTTCTTTCTTATTTGCTTGAGTTCTTTATAAATTCTGGTTATGAGCCCTTTATTGGATGTGTAACCTAGAGTCCCCTGGAATTGATAAATAAATTCAGCATTGTCTCAAGATACAAAATCAATATACATAAATCAATAGCATTTCTATATTCTAGCAGTCAAGTCAATGACTCAATATCATTCTCAGTAGCTACAAAGAAAATAAAATACCTAGGAATATACTTAACCCAGAAGGTGAAATATCTCTACCAAGAGAACAGCAAAACTCTAAGGAAAGAACTCATAAAATATATAAATGGAAAAACATATCATGCTCATGGATGGGTGGAAACAACATTCTTAAAATGTCCATACTACCCAAAATGATTTACAAACTCAGTGCAATCTTTATGAAAATGTCAAAGTCATATTTCACAAATCTACACAAAATAAATTTATACTTCATTTGGAACTGGAAAAGAACCTAAATAAATAGCCAAAACGTTCTTAAGCAAAAGGAACAAATCTGGAGGCATGACATTACCAAACTTAAAACTATACTACAAGACTATAGGAACCAAAACAACATGTTATTGGTACAAAAATAGAGACATAGACCGATGGAACAGAATAGAAAACCCAGATATAACACCATCTAAATATAGCCAACTGATCTTTGATAAAGCAGACAACAACCTAAACTGGGAAAAATGATCCCTATTCAATAAATGGTGCTGGAAAAAATGGATCTCCAAGTATGAAAGAATGAAACAGGACTCCTACATCTCATCACTCACAAAAATTAATTCAAGATGGGTACAAGACTTGTATCTAACACATGAAACCATAGAAGCCTAGAGAAAAATGTAGGAATGCAGGAAAACTCTTCCAGGTATTGGCCTACCCAAAGAATTTATGAAAAAGACTGCAATGGGAGGAATCATGGCAACAACAAAAATTAATAAATGGGATTTGATTAAACTAAAAAAGTTCTGCGCAGTTAAGGAAACAATAAACAAAGCAAATAGACAACTTACAGAATGGGAGAAAATATTTGCAAGCTTATTGTATTTTTAAGGTAAATTTCTTACACAACCCTGACTTTTACAGGCAATGAGTGTGAAATGCAAGAAAATGTTATATGTGACTAAGTACATTGTTACTAGTTGAGCCTCACAAGCTAAGAAGGTTGCAACCACTTAAAGTTAGAATACATGGAATTGCCATTTTGAAAATGGTTGTTCTGGAAGGCTAGAATCCAGAGGGAGAAAGCATAGAGAAAAAGATTGTGTTTGCTGAAATACCAGAGGCACACTTTGTCTTACTATGTTTAGACAGCAATGGTAAATAGATATGCAAAAATGGAGGAAACTTCCATGTGGAAAAATCAGAGATCCAAAGTGTGTGTTATGCAATACATTCTTACTATTTCAAGTTAATGAACATTTGAAAAAAGTCTTTGGACTTTTACACCCAAAAGTACAATAATTTTGAAATAAAAAGCATCTTTTCTGTTGCAAAAGGTACCTTCCATTTTGCAATTCAGTTTGAAAACAGGTGGTAACCAAGGATTTAAAGAGCAAAATTTCAAAGCCTGTTGAAATTGTGTCTTTAAATTATCCCTAAATTACATAAGGCTGAATTTTCCATACTCAGTTCTCTCCAATCCCTAGGCTTCTAGGTTTCCTCTCTCAGGTGCAGATTTCTTTTTGTGTACTTGCTAACCTTTATCCTTTCTCAAATCTACTCTCAAAAAGTTGCACATTTATAAGAACATAAGCCATTGTTTTCCCCTGGCCAGGGTCTTGCACTTAAACATTTTTTAGCTGCAAGAGTAAAAGAAAAACAGCCTATTTCCCTGTTAAAGGGATTTCAGACCTCACAGAAGAGACTTTGACTACTGCATGGAGGGTGCTGTGTGAGGACAGTTGGGAGGTGTCATACTACAAAGGCTGCCCCTGAGTGGCATTGATCATGCAGAGGGAACTATGGATATGAGATAATATTTTATATTGAAATGATGTATTATACATTGAGTTGAGGCACCTTTAGATAATCCTGTGATGATTCATTACCTCTTACTGGGTTTTATTCTTTCCTCCGGTGAATTAACAGAGAAGAGTCTTCAGAAGATCATCATCAGGGAAGAACGGGGTGTGGAGGAAGAGGACACCATATTGACAGTGCTGCAGGCTGTGCAAAAATAACAAAATGGGATCCGCAGCTCTTACTGGGCAGCAAGGCGGTCAATGTTTTTTACTTCAAAATCCTAAAAAATAGAATATGAAAACTGTACTGTGAGAGATGGGCCGGCCAGGAACACACAACCAGCAGGTATCCAAGTCCAAATGGACATGGCAATTTGGTCACTAGCGTTTTTGTCCTACAACTGTACCTTATGCCCAATAAATCTTTGAAATGATACTAAGTGGTATCTTACTATGAAAAAAGAATTCCTAAAGTCTCCAAATGACTGTGGCAGTTTTCTTTTATAGTTAGGGTACTGAGAACATTTGAAAGGTAAGTAATAATGAGTTTTAGACCCCAATGCCTTAGGGTGGAGAACGTTAATCACAGGGCAGAAGACATTAGTAAAAGAAACCACCTTCAGTCAGAGTAATAGAGAGAACTTCCGCTCAGAAAATCCTGAGTGGAAAAAAGGAAATAAAGGGGTAGGGGAGTAAACAGAACAGTTCACCTACCTTATAAAGGAAATATAAAATTCATCAAAGAAAAAAGAAAAGAAAGTGCTTTCTTGGTTTCTGTCTGGCAAGTAAGTAGCTTGGAAGTCATTGCGCCATCCTAACAGTAAGAAAAATATCTGAAAACTGAAAATCAACAACTCTTCCTAGATCTACAAGAGAATTGAGGTCACAGAGTGAACTGCTGTCCTAAAAATTGAAGAGACAGACTTGACATACAGAAAATCACAATTTGCCAGAACAGAAATCCACATATAGAAACCTCTCTCTGTAGCAATCAGTACCAGGGTAGAGAAAACAAAACCGTGATCTGATTTCCCATGGCTAATGATCAGTTTGGGGGTGGCAATATTGTCCAGTTCTCTAAGTGAGATGTAAAAGCAAATGTGTTACATGTAACTAATGCTTTCTGGGAAGGCATTTGCTTTCCTGATAAAAATAAACAGGCTTAGATGGCATGCTTTTGCTCTTTTACTTTCTTCTCTTCCTTTTATCTATAACACAAATGAGATGTTTGGTCATGTGGAAGCCGCACTGTGACTGTGAGGCAACAATAAGCCACTAAGTTTAAGGAATAAATGTAAGTAATCAGGGAAAAAGACATTGGGTTTCAGATACATATTCTAGAGCAGCCACACCAGCACTGAGCTGTATTTCCCTTGCTTGTTGATAAATCTCTATTTGTTAAAGCTCAGCATTCAAGGTTTTGGTTACACACAAATAAATGGCAAAGAGCAGAGAGCCTGTCCATTATTTCTCAGTCACATTCACCATCCTCAGTGCCAAACCTGCCCTTGAATGTGGATTTGAGGAGGGCATTTTGAATGAGTTTTAATTGTACAAGATGGTCTTCATCTACCACTAGAGAGGTGGTTTACTATGTGTAATTTCTTCTACTCAAGTTCAGTATTACTTCACATTTGGGTTTACCCAATGTGTAAAATAGTGGCAAGGTTAGGTTGGTCCTGAAAGTGTACAGTTGACATTGTTGCTATTCTGTCCAGATCCACTTTGCAAGGGTCTGGAAGCTGTCCTTGCGGCTACAAGCAGAAGTTGTTAACAGCTTACAGCTGCTTCCATTTCTCCTCATCCTATGAGAGTCAACTCATCCAGAAATGCCTGGGAGATTCTACGCCCTTTTCTAAGGGCGGCCCATAGTTAATGCCTCACCTCTCAGGGGAACAAAAAGGGACAGCTCTCTTGCCTCAAGGTGAACCAGCTCCGTGGCTGGCTAAATGTGTGCTTAGCGGTCCCTGTGCAACGCAGGCAGGACACCAGCTAAGGCCACACCGCTGCTTACTTCTTTCTCTTGCCCTGACCTGCATCCCTCCTTCCCTTTCTCCAGAGAGCTCTCCCACTATAAGTCACTGGAACAAGAGCCCCTCCTTCAGGCTCTACTTCTAGGGAACCTGACTTCAGACGTATTTTATAGAAAATTGACCCTCTCTGTTCCAATTTATAGGTTTCTATGGAGAAAATTTTAAAGTACAGTCAATGCTATCACATCAATGTTTTAACAGCATCTCTGAATAGTTGCCAATTCTTTAAATGAATTGGTGAAACTTAGATATTTTCTACTAGAGAACATTTCTCTGTGCGAATGGAAGATTGTATGCTAAATCTCACATTACCTTGTGTTGCTGTGAATCTCCATTTTGCTTAAACATTTAAACCACATAGAAGTACAAACTCAAACTACATAAAACATCTTTGCTTTGAGCCCTACTTTCACTGCTACCCCAATGAATAGCATAAAGGAACCATAGATGAAAAAGTAGTTTGAGATTGTCATAAAATTGATTTTAGGCTCTTCAGGGCCATGAACTAGCAGGGAAAGTTCTTTGTAATTTCAGCCAGGTGCCCAGAGGAAATTAATATGTAGATATGGGAAGCATAACTTGACTTCTAATACTAAGTCAGGCATAGAATTCTGTTGGTGGAGTGACTGGATAAGAGATTCTAATTAGGGAATGGGAAGAAAAGGAAATGAACATGCTCCCCTAAGCATCTGGCTGAAGGCTGAAATTCCCATTCATTCGTATTGGGCATTATAGTCAAAGGTGGTTTTGTTCCCTTCTTCAGGGGAGTAGTATAAATATAGGCTGAGTTTAAATGTATTTTCTGTTGTGTTACCTGTGTTTTCACTCTGACTCTTTTTTTTTTTTTATTATGTCTTATTTCATGGGGATGTTTAAAATATGTTGATAAAGTTGGTTTCAACTTTTAAGTTCTTTAGAAAAACTAATTAAGGAAGCTTTATTCTTTGGGTCATTAACATTAACAGTATGCTTGTATGGGTCAGATACTCTGAATGTTACCTTGTACCTATGAAGGATGTATTGTCCATAGCATTTCACTACAGTAAAACCTCTGTAAGCTGACCCAAGGGACTGTAACAAACTGGCCAACATACAGAGGTGGTCAGTATAAGGAACAAGGCCTGCTGTGCAGATATGTATATGTGGTACATGTTCAGTCTCTGAGGTTATCAATGTAGGGAGGTGGTCAACCATGGAGGTTCTACTAATTTTTTTTTTTTTTAACAAAGGCACCTCATGGCCATTTTTTTTTTTTTTTAATGTGGCAAGTATTTTAAAGGTCCTACTATACCTAAGGCTCAGAGCTAGACTTTTCATGAGATGACTTGGCAAGGGAACAAAACGTACAAAAAGAACTCCAGATCTAGAAAGAGCTATGTATTAAGAGACAAATATATTGGGCATGGTGATCAAGAAAGAGATATGTGTTAAGAGACAAACATACTGATCATGGTGGAACGTGCCTGTAGTCACATCTATTTGGAAGGCTGAGAAGGGAGGATCACTGAAGCCTAGGAATTTGTGGTTACGCTTAGCTATGATTATGCTGTTGCCTGGAAGACATAGCAAGAACTTGTCTTAAAGAAAAGGGAGGAAAAAGAACCAGCATATGAAATGCTTTAAGGATTAAGAAGAGAGAAGGTTACCTTCAGCTGCAGTGACCTCTGTAGGACAAAGTACCAGATATCCGAAATCATTATCATGGACATCATAGTGTACAGTATTAAGTAATTCTACATGTTAGTAGAGGTAAGCAGGGCTATGATTTCATGAGTTAATCTCTTTGTATACTAAAAGCACTAGAAACTTTTCACAAAGTCTTTGAAAATCCAAGAGATTATTTTCGAGAAAACTTTGGAGACTTTCAAAAAATTAGTCACTAAGTGGAAAACTCTCTCAAAAATCTCAGGAGACAAAGTCCCAGGGAAGAGGAGTTTTGATGACATTTATTTATTAAAAGAATGGTTTTTCTAGCATCTTCAAAGTGAAGAATTTCATTTTCAAAAGTCAAAGTTTTCAGGGTGACAAGTTTTAAAAATCATCAATAACAAAGAGAGAGAATGAAGAATTATGTAGTCATAGCTAATGTCTGGGTCTCTGACACATTAAGAAATGAGAGGTGGAAGAGGACCTGCTGCACAGGAAGTGGGAGGAGATCCTTGAGCTACAGTTTTGGGCCAGGGGCCATTTTGGGAGCATCTTCGTGGCATCGACCTTTTCTTCCCAACTATGGAGAATGCAAAAGGCAATTAGTGGAACTCCATGGAGAAGGCCAGAGAAGAATGTGGGAATTATAGTATTGACCAAACAGCAACAGAAACTTGCTGTAGAGGACCAGCAAGCTGCAATTCAACAGAATGTACCTGCTATTCCAAGAACCTAGGCAAAGGGGACCAAACAAAAAAAATCCATCAAGGATAACAAAGAGTTCTGCTGCCCCCAAAAGAAAGCAGAACATAGTGATATGCCAAAACCTCAGAGAAAGGTGCTGCCTATTCCTCCATTACCTGATGAACTGCCACCAGTTAATCTGCTTCACTGGGACACTGTCCAGGCCTGCTGCCAGCAATTATACCTGAGCACCAAAGGCCAGAAACTGGAGGTATATAAGTGTCTATGCACACATGCTTTTCCAAATCAAAAGGATATTCCTAGCACAGCCAATGAGGCTGTGAGATCCGGAAAACACTTTAAAAAAAGTTAAATATGGAAAAAAAAGAAATTTCCCCAGAAGGTTCAGTGCAAAGGATGTGTGCTCATGGGGCTGATCCTCTTGTAGTAGTTCTTGCTCCTGGATTAGGTTCTCACCCTGAAGAAGGGGGTTTGCCTATCTTGGAGTCTGCCTCTCTTCTTGAGGGAGTTAATATAGTTATTGTGACAACTGCTTCCCCGGAGACTTTGTTGGCCTCCTGGGCCAGAATTGCAGCAAGGGCCGGGTGATCCACTGAGGCAGTGGAATCTCCCCAGAAGGACTGTGATATAAAATGGTGTGTGGTCCATGGGAAGAGTCTCCCTGCAGACACAGATGGTTGGGTTTACCTGCAATTTCATGTAGGACAAGTCTGGGTTCCTGAAAAGCAGGCAAGGAAAGTGAGCACGCTCTTTCTGCTTCCAGCCTACAATTTTCCACCCCCACATCTGGAAGATAACATGTTGTGCCCCAAATGCCTCCACAAGAACAAGGCCTTAATAAAATGTCTCTGGTGGGAATCAAACACTGAAAAAAGGGCATATACATCTCTATGATTGGAACTGATGACAGAAATACTCAACAGTCGATTCCATGATGCTGAGAGCTGAACACGTGTTCGTCCTCTTCACATGTGTTCACAGGCTATGCAGACTGGTGTGTTGTAGATGCTATCCTCAGACCCCTGGTGGGACCTTCTGCTCCATGGGTCAGAATATAGAGACAGTTAAGAAGGAAAAACATTCACAAATTTGTAAGAAAAAAATTATTCATATTCAAAATTTTCTTAATATCCTGAGACTTCTGTGGTTTGACTCAAGGATAAAAACAATAGGCACTTTGACAGGGAATTTTTTTTTTTTACAAAAAAATGCAATAATTTTATTTTTATTGTAAACCAACAATTTGTAATTGTATAAACTTATGGAGTATACAGTGATGTTATAATCTATTATAAATACAATGTGGAATAATTAAATCAAACTAGTCAATATATCCATCACCTCAAATACTCAACATTTTTGTGGTAAGAACATTTGAAATTTACTCTAATATTAACTATAATTATCTCATTGTGCACCAGAACTCAAAAAAGAACGAAGCATTCTTCATAAGATTTTGCATCTTTGACCACCAATGAGATAAAATATCATTTTCAAAATAGCATCCAAACATGAGTGTATTTACCTACTTCCTCCAGGTCATAATAAAGCAAGCTGGTGAACAGAGTAACAATTCATGGTATTTCATGTTTAACAAACTGCTAACAGAGAAAGTTGGTTGAAGAAAGGCATACGAACATTGTCTTATAAGAATTAGAACCAAGGGGTTCCATAATCATCTGGCATCTGTTCAATATTGTATCTGTGGTTAGAAATATACATGATAGGAACTCCAGGTATTTTCCAGATTCTTCATTTAAGGTCTTGGTCAACTGTGGTCACAATGTAACACTTGTACTGAGTTACTCTCTGTATTAAGCAGTCATCTGCATAGGTTCCTTTGTGTGTGCATGGTAATTGTTCAAATCTTGGATCCTTGGCAATCCTGAGGGCCACTTGATACTTCTTCCCCAATTTCTCAATTTCAGCCATTACACAGTCAGTTATACAAGGAATGCACTTGGCATACAGATAGTTCATCATTGACTGCACTAAGTCCAGTTTGGCTTTAATAAAAAAGTTGATAAAGTTGGGATCAACCAAGATGTGGTAAGGTGGGCCCAGTTGTGTATTATATTGGAAGAATAGGCATGAAGGGTTCTGGGGGACTTCTCTTTCCTTTAATGTGTTGGGATCTTTCTTTTCTTTCTTTTTAGTTTTCAATCTGTCCTTTCTTTAAACCCCGGAGCCCCACAGACTAAGCATTCACTTCATGGTTGCATACTTCCTTGTTTTCTTTTGCTTCCCCATGCTCATGCCACACTCTTGTTTCTTCCGGAATCACTCTTTGACAGGGAATTTTATATAGCAAGGAATTTTCTCCCCTCCTATGAAGATACAAAAAACACTAGAAGTGGTGGAGTTGGAAAATTTGCAAAACTTGTTTTATACACTTAGTAGATGTGGAGAAAGATAGGTTTGTGATCTTACAGTGTTGTTCCCTTCAAAGTATGTTGGTTGTTAGTGGTCAGACTTTTTCATCATAATAAATAAACATTTTATACCTTAAAAAAAAAGAAATGAGAGGAAGGGAGAGAGAAAGAGAGGAAGAGGGAAAGAAAGAGGGAAAGAGGGAAAAAGCAAGTAAACACAGATTTACTAATGAGTTTAGGGATCACCTCATATTCTTACAGCTGACCATATTTTCAAAAAGAAAAGAAAAATCTTTCACTAACTTGCAGATGAAAACAAGGTAGGCGTTTAAAGGAATAAAAAATATAACAGATACCAAAAATGTTTATATTTACTTTCTGTTTTTGAGATTTGTTATGGATTTTAGGGGATTGTGTCTTGGTTATGTGTATAGACAGATGAGCTTTGTTTTAAAATAGAAAAAGAGAAGTTAAGAAGAGTCTTACTACTCTATGCTGATATATTATTTCTTTATTTATCAACTACTTATTGAATATCTCCCATGTTCCAGACACTGTGGTAGATGTCAGGGATACAGACATCTGGTTAAGGTTATAGAGAAACAAATACATTTCTCCAATATTAATAATATCTGGCACAGTATATGTTTCATATACTCTACTAAACGCCTTACATTGCATCTATCAAGATGGTGGGATCCCTCTATCTTGGTGGGTTGCTACTGTCTTAGTAGGTGAATAAATAGAAACTCAGAAGTTATATAACTTGGCCAAGATCCTTTCTGATGAAGTGAGGCATCTAACCATCATGCTATTTATGTATTATTTAAAAGCTATGATAGAGTCTATTATTGTTTTTGTAAAAGAAATGAGAAATTCTGCCTGCTTAGAATTGGGAGGTGGGGGGAAGGAAGAGAATTCATTCAGGCTTCCCAGCACTGGAAATATTTATAAAGAATCTACAAGAATGGGTGGGTGGGTCACTGAGACAACCTGAATAGAGGCATAGCCCCAGGAGCAAATAGCAGTTAGCTCGGAACAGAACACAAAGCAACCCAGGAAGAGGAGCAAAAGAGAAATCTGAAAAGGGAAGCAATATTCCAGTGGGTCTGGTGTGTCTTTCTTGGATGTCTGAAAAGACATTGATATTATTAGGGGATGTGGTATCTTTGGACAAGTTCCACAGAAGCAGACCCAGAGACAAGGACTCAAGTGGAAATGATTTTTTTTAAGGTGGTTCTTCCAGGAGGAACTGGGTAGGGGAAAGAGGGACACGGAGAAAAAAGAGGCCAAACAAGGAAGGTAAAGTCTCAGTCTCAGCCTGAAGCCAAGTGGGAGCTCTGGAGAATAAATTACATCTCAGAGAAAGTTTTGAATAAAGACAAACAATCTGTGATTCCTACACCCACACCAGTCAGTCATTAGTTATGAGATGTCCCAGAAAGATATAAATTCCCAGAGACTTTCAGTTCTCTGTGAATATGGGTAAAGCAACTTTAGTAGGCCAGTGGTGAACTTCTAAAAAAGGGCACAGAACCCAGTCATTTATCAGCAAAGTAGGCAGCAACTGTGGGGTAGCAGATAGCTCATCAATGTCTGCTACAGTTGGCAATTCCATAATTATTTTTAGAACAGATGAACCATTCAATGACCTTAAAGCTCTTCAATCCAAAGAAAATGTCTATTAAATGATGATAGCAACACAGGCAGAAATGAAATTCTGTTTTTCATAGAATTTTAAGAGGTTAAGACAAAAATAAGAAATTATCCAACCTGATGACTATTGGCAGATAAAGAAACCACAACCAAGAAAATACCTTCAACTATATAATCAGTACCACAGCCAAACTAGAATCCTTTCCTCCTAACTCAGATAGATCCTATTTTATTTTTATTTTTTTTTCTTTTCTTTTCTTTATTTTTTTTTGTATTAAACATAACTGTGTACATTAATGCAATCATGGTGTACAATGGTTTTACATGGTTTTACATACAATTTGAAATATTTTCATCAAACTGGTTAACATAGCCTTCATGGCATTTTCTTAATTATTGTGCTAAGACATTTATATTCTTCACTTAGTAAAGTTCACATGTACTCTTGTAAGATGCACTGTACGTGTGGTCCCACCAATTACCCTCCTTTCATCCATCTTCCCCCTCCCCTCCCCTCTCTCTCCCCTTTACCCATATTCTTGGGATGTAATTGGGTTATAGCTTTCAAATAAAAGCTATAAGTTGGTTTCATAGTAGGGCTGAGTACATTGGATACTTTTTCTTCCATTCTTGAGATACTTTGCTGAGAAGAATATGTTCCAGCTCCATCCATGTAAACATGAAAGAGGTAAAGTCTCCATCTTTCTTTAAGGCTGCATAATATTACATGATATACATATACCACAATTTATTAATCCATTCATGGATAGGCACTTGGGCTTCTTCCATGACTTAGCAATTATGAATTGGACTGCAATAAACATTGTGGTACAAATGTCTTTATTATAATGTGATTTTTGGTCTTCTGGATATATACCTAGTTGAGGAATTGTAGGATCAAATGGCAAGTCTATTTTTACATCCCTAAGTGTTCTCCAAACATCTTTCCAAAAGGAATGTATTAGTTTGCATTCCCATCAGCAGTGTAGAAATGCTCCCTTTTCTCCACATCCACACCAACATCTCTGGTTTTGGGATTTTGTAATGTGGGCTAATCTTACTGGAGTTAGAGATATCATCTAACTTTAATAAGAATAGAGCCTATTTTAATCTCAACACTTTCCATCGCACACTTGCAATTTGGGGAAACATTCTATTTAAAGTCTAAGTTGAAAAAGGACAGTTTTTTAATTGTTGAGATTTTTATTTATTAACCTCTACTTGTCCCTTTGCTGTCAGATTAAATACATTTCCTAAGCTCCCCTTGCAATTAGGTATGGCCATGTAGCTAAATCCTGGGATATAAGGAAGGGTGACATTCCCAGAAGCACCCATCTCAGGCCTTTTCATAAAACCATCCAGGTGGCCATCTAAGCTTTCATGTTCCACAGGCTGGCTGTAATAGAGAGAGTTCAAAGGATGTAGAGAAAAGCAGGTTAACAAAATGGAAAGATCTTAGATCCTTGGGATAACTGTTGAGTAACCCCTTCCTCTCCAGCTTAATTAATTATCCCGCACTGAACTATAACATAAGCAAAATAATAATGATAATAATAATAATAATAAATATTTGTTTTGCATAATATGAATGTTTTTGAATAATAGCTTAAATTTGGGGGTTATTTATAGTACAGCAGTTAACCTGCCCCAATATGTGGTATATAAAATTACTATGATTGTTCAAACCTTCTAAAGAACTTTTGGAACCCCCCAAAGGCACCACACTGATGCAGTAGAAAAGTCAAAGACAAATGGAACATGTTCCTCTTCTGAAGTGCTTCCCTACATCAAAGCAGGAGAGGGAAGACATGAACAAATGAAAATAAGTCAGACAAAATAATGATATTGGAATTGGAAGCAGTACTTGAATACTTCTAGTTACATGAATCATGGAAATTATAGACAAGATGGCAACTCACCTCAACCTTAAAGGATTCATCAAGATTTTGAGAAATTAAGATACTAGAGCAAGGGTGCTTGATGTGGTAGAAATGACTTGCACAAAAAAAGGATATGGGTGTCCTTTTGAGATAAAAATCAAGGAGAATTGTAAGACAACAGCACCCAATTTTAAAAGAACATTGAATTTTAAACTATGTGGTTGAATCAGCTGGCTGTTCCTGGGTAGCAAACAACCCCAAAATATAGAGACTTAAAACAAATATTTGTTATTTCTTATAGTCCTGTGGTTTGTCCAAGAGTATAGTACAACCTGATATGGTATATACTTGGCTGGTCTTGAATGGGCTGCCTCATGCTTCTGCATTCAGCTAAAGTATTAGCTGGGGATTGGCTGATCTTCAATGACCTCAGCCAGGGGAAATTGTCTCTGATATTTGTCTCTCAAATAATCTGCCATGCTATGCTAATCTGGTAGTATTTTTATACTGGAAGCAGGAGGCATAGGAGAAAAAGCTGAAATGCACCAACACTTTTGCAGTCTCTGCTTGCATCAGATTTGCTACTGTTCCATTGCACAAAGGACATTATACAATTGAACCCAGCATCACTATGGGAGGGTGTTACTAAAGGATGTGGGTAGAGGGCAGTGTGGGAAATTGAGCTACTAATGCCACTGACAGCCACCATTGGTATATATACTCAAAAGTATGAACAAATGACTCTAAAACTAGAACTGTCTATATTCAGTTACCAGATCTGAAATTTTCCAGCTGAGCAATCTTGAGCATGGTATTTAAACTATTTGTGCTTCAGTATCTTCATATAAAAAGTGGAAATAAAATATCACTTATATCATAGGATTATTTGGTGATTTAACAAGTTAATATACGTAAGGTGTTTATAGCAGTGCTGGACAAATGTTCAGTTCTCTTCATATAAATTTGGATGGTTATTCCCAGGTTGATTTTAGAAATTTAGTGGATGTGTTTCCATTTGTGTACTCAAGGATGTAGTGAGAGGTGGGAAGATGAGGTGTCGTAGGAAGAGATTTCCCCCAATACACCAATTTTCCTTTTAAGCTCTTCCTGATTACAATGTTAGTTCCTTTTTTTGTCTGGTGACATCTTTGTAGGCTATCAAAGCAAAAATGGCCTAGACAGACCTTGATAGGCAAGGACGGTTTTATTCACAGCTGTTGTAATAGGGGAGAAAGCCCAGAACTAAGTCTGAATTCAATTCCACTTAAATGAAAGATGAAAGTATTTCTAGGGATGGGAGGCAGGAAGGGGATAGCAGAAGGCTTCTAGGTTTGCTAATTGGCCTTCTGTCAAGGAAAAGTAAGCTCTTCCCTCAAGGTCAACAAATCCTCTCCCATTTGTATGATAGAAGGTAATTTTGCAACTTGGAAGTTAGGCTTTTACCATCGCAGAGAAATTAGGGGATGAAGGTTCATCTTCAAAGGTCACCCTATTTCAAAGAGATGCTTCCCTGATCCTAGAAATAACATTTCTGGGTTGAAAACTGACAAGAAGTTTTTTAAAATTTTACATCTCAAAGAGACAATGGAAGATTTAGCATTATGACTTTTTTTTTTTTTTTTTTTTTTTTTTTTTTTTTTTAGACAGATCCTCAAGCTGTTGCCCTGGGTAGAGTGCTATGGCATCACAGCTCATAGCAACCTCCAACTCCTGGACTCAAACGAGTCTCCTGCCTCCGCCTCCCAAGTAGCTGAGACTACAGGGACCTGCAACAACGCCTGGCTATTTTTTGGTTGCAGCTATCACTGTTGTTTGGCGGGCCCAGGCTAGATTCGAACCTGCCAGCTAGGTGTATGCAGCTGGTGCCTTAGCCGCTTGAGCCACAGGCACTGAGCCACCGTTATGACTTTATTATAGAGTAAATGCTCTAAGAAAACTGAGATCTGGGGTCTAGAGTTAGAAGAAAGTCTGCCTAAAGTGAAGCTGTGAAGAGCACTAAGGCCTTGGTCATGACCATCTTTTAGAGTTTTCTGTGTGATTTACCATTTCCACCTTAAACATAGGAAATAAAAGCACAAGATTCGGTATTTAGTCAGCCAGTAACTTTGTATTTAACATATTTCTGGTGGGATTTTAAGTCTGCAGTGAGTTACTGCTGTGGACACTAAATGGGGCCCTGGTGAATGTTCAAAATGCCTACTTCATAGCCATGGATACTTGAAACAAAAAGTTTTACATGAAGTAAGAGGAGAACATTTAAAATTGTTGGAGTCAGCAGCATTAATCAAAACAATGAGCCAAAGGAAAGAAGAGGCATTTAAAATTTCTAAAACATATCTTTATGTTTAGTTTGTAATGCATCTATACATTCCTTTCTCAGAATAAAATTTCTTGGAGCATATTTTTATTTGGATCTGGTGGTGCAGATGGTAGAGGGAAGTGTGAGTCCCTTGGGGTACTGAGAAAATGAGAGGGTTGGGGCTGGAATATAAAATGAGGAAGAAGGACTGATTTGGATGGTAAAGAAAAAAGAAGACAAAAATTGCTGATGAAGTCTAAAGGGAGAAAAAAAGATGCCTTACAGAGTAAAGTGGACATTATGTTATGTATATTCAGATCCCCATGGAGTGGTTCCAGTGGGGGTCAGCAAGTACAAGACCAGAACCTCCTGGAAGGGCTGGGTGTACTACCTAAGATAAGCCAAACACTAGTTTTTAAGTGATATAGACAAGAATGAGTAGGACTTGGTATGGTGGTCAACTCTCTTGGTTTGCCCATCACTGATCTTTTCCAAGGAAGTAAGATTTTCAGTGCTAAAACCAGGAAAGTCTCTGAAAAACTCGGACGGTGGATCACCCTAGAATGGTGATTTTCAACTGGTATGCTATGAAAATTTTGAAGATCATTAATTAAATTATTTTCAAAATCAGTTTGAAGCACAATAAGTGTATTCCATATTTATTTATTGTTTAGGAGTCATTGAAGGTACAGAGAATTAGGTAACACTGATTGCATTTGTTAGGTAAATTCCCTCTCATAACTGTGTCCCACCCCCAAGAAGTGTTTTATACACCTTGACCACCCAAACTCCTCCCTTCCCCTTGCTCCTTCATTCCCCTACCCTCACCATGTATTAGGTCATCTATTGCCTTCGTATTAGAATTGAGTACAATGGAGTCTTGATTCTCCATTTTTGTGATGCTTTACCAAGAAGAATGTGTTCCACCTCCATCCAGGTTAATGCAAAAGATGTAAAGTCTCCATGTCTTTTTTTGTTTGTTTGTTTGTTTTTTTATTGGGGATTCATTGAGAGTATAAGAAACCAGGTTATACTGATTGTATTTGTTAGGTAAAGATCCTTTTTAAATGGCTGAATAGTATTCCATGGTATATAAACCACAGCTTATTAATCCATTCCTGGGTTGGTGGGCATTTAGGTGGTTTCCATATTTTGGCAATTGTAAATTGAGTTGCAATAAATAGTCTAGTGCAAATGTCCTTATGATAAAAATGCTTTTTTTTCTTCTGGGCAGATGCCCAGTAATGGAATTGCAGGTCAAATGGGAGGTCTAATTTGAAGATTCTCCATATTTCCTTCCAAAAAGGTTGTATTTGTTTGCAGTTCTGCCAACAGTGTAAAAGTGTTCCCTTCTCTCCACATCTATGCCAGCATCTTCAGCTTTGAGACTTTGTGATATAGGCCATTCTCACTAGGCTTAGATGACGTCTCAGGGTAGTTTTGATTTGCAGTTCTCTGATGATTAGGGATGATGAATTTTTTTTATGTTTGTTAGCTGTTCATCTGTCTTCTTTAGAGAAGGATCTATTCCTGTCTCTTGCCCAGTGATATATGGGATTGCTGGCTCTTTTCTTGTTAATTAATTTGAACTCTCTATAGATCCTAGTTATCAAACTTTTGTCTGAATCAAAATATGCAAATATCTTTTCCAATTCTGAAGTCACACAGTAAGTATATTCCTTTTTTCTAACTTTTTTTTTTTTTTGATCAACATAATTTAAATGTGTTGCGGAACTTTAACTCTAGGTTCAAGTGTGCCACGAGATAAAAAAGGTTGTGAGATAAAAAAAACACTAGCCCACAACTTTAGATGAAAGTCTCTGTAATTCACTGTCAAAACCATTCTGGCTAATAAGGTAGAACACTTTTGTGGTCAAATTGGTCAGCTTTCAAAGGAAAATCACCTCATGAGAAATTTGGGTATAGATTTTTGCCTTAATACCTCACCCTCAAACCAATTTAGTTCCAACGAGAATATGAATGATGATTCTAAATGAGGGATAATAATTTTACAAAACGCAAAATGGCATATTTAATAGTATCTATTAAAAAAATAAAGTTTCATGGAAATTTGCCTATTTAGAAAAAGGCCACATCACACCTTAATTATGCCACATCCTCATCACTCTGTGTGGGTACACATAAAAGCTATTAGGAAGGTTTTACAGAGAACTGTAGAGAAACAGCTGAAAGGGGTTAGTTGCATATACATTAGTTGCTAATGTGTTGTTTACCACCCAGTTTTGCATTCAGAGAGTACCACTCTTTAAGGCCTAACTTTTAGTTTGGGCTTTCCACAAAGGAAAGCCTGAGACAAGAATATCAGTTTATTTGGAGGTGAGCCCAGGAAGCACAAGCTGAGGAGTGTGGAAAATGGGATGAGGAAAGGAGAAAAGCCCAGAAGGTACGTTTGTGAGCTGGTTACTACTGTCAAAATCTGAGACTCAACCTCACTGAGAATCTGAGGAATTGTGCAGAAATTGCTCCAGACTTGCCTCAGGGGAGGATGGGGATGCTGGAGTATTTCCTCAGTGGCTCCCTCCTCAGCAAACTTCAGAGTTAACGTCATGCTGTTTGGGATTCGGCACTTTGGCAATGATTCACTGCCGAGATGCTGTACTTGAGCTCATCTGTGCAGAAATCAGGTGTGCTGAGGCCATGGGGTACAATGGTCCAGAAGCATCTGGAGCAGCATCCTGACACCTCACAGGTAAACATTTCCCTATGTGGTTTCTCTAACAGAACCTAACATAAGCTGACAACGACCCTTAAATATGGCATAGGGCCAATAGGCTCATTTACCAATGATGAATGGAGGCTGGGAGAAGTTAAGCAGTGACTGAAGACCACACATGGATGCTTGGTAGTGCAAGATTAGAAACCAAGATTCCTTACCTCCGTTCCGGGCACATCTGTCCACACCACATGCAAGAGTGTGGCCAGACAGCCTGGAATGTGGGACGACTGCAAATGTCATTTTGCATTAACGTGGGAAAAAAGGCAAAATGTCTCTCCTCTCATGCTTTAAACATTATTCCTAACAGAAGTGTTTCATCATAGAAGAATAAAACATGTTATTTAACAATCAAAGTCACGAATTTGGATACTGGACATGATACCTACTTATTGAGAACACAGGGCAGGAAAAGTGCTTAAACTCATCTTCATCTGTGGGATGAGTACTGTGAATTTCATCTTGAATCATTCTGCTGAAGATCAAATTAAATCAATGAGGTAAACAGCATTGTGAGTCATAGCTACCAATGTTGTCAATACTATTAAAAGTACTAATGAAACTTTCCCCCAGTGTGACTTCTTTGGCGGGTCTCAAGAGTCCTGCATACTCTTTTTTCTGAGCCCCTCCCTATGGCAAAAGACCACCGCAGATATGGTGAGCAGTGCAGTAAAGCTAAAGGTGGCAATTAGAAAACCATACAGATTGATTGGCAATATAACAACATATTGATTGTTTTACTTATTGACTGAAATTTAGCACATGAAAATCATGTTTGCAAATGGATGAAAACTAACCCAGGGAAGGGCAACAATGGCTTGTCACAAAAAGGGGGAAACAAAGAGTATCCTAAGTGACTGTGTTTCTGTTTAGCATGGTTAAAAGAGTCCTTTGGGTACTGCTGTGGGTACAGTTGTGTTTGTGGTGTCTGTACAGCCCACTACACAGAATAATAAGGAAGAACTCTATGGCTTTGTTGAAGGGTGTCTTCTGTGAAACCTGTGAGAGTGGCTTTGATGATCTTCCTTCACATATGCTTGAAATGAAATGAGTACTGTTCTTGTTAGGCCTATCCTTTTTCTCTGTTCCTTCTGGTTTAAAAATGCTCTATTAAGTCCTCTGTGGAAAAAAAAAAAAAAGGCTTTACCCCAGGGCAGACATATTTCAATGAAGGGGGTTAAAAAGAGCTGAATTAAACTCACTGCTATAACAAACTTAGACCTTTATGGTGATAATCCCTGAAGTCAAAATCTTTGACTTTTGTTAAGCATCCTGGGAGCATTGCATTAAATAAATCCTCCTCATCTATATTCTCTCTAAAATGTAGTTCTCAGCAATGGTTCTCCAATATTAGCTTATACACAGTTCATCAACACAGTTGGACAAAAATGCAGATATTTTTGGAGGTACTGGTGGTATGGAGCAAGTGTTTTGATTCACCCCTTTAAAATTTTTTTTAATTTAATAGATTTAGGGGGTCCAATGGGTTTTTGTTATATGAATGAATTGTATACTGGCAAAGTCAAGGCTTTTAGTGCACCTGTCACCTGAATAGTATACATTATACCTGAAAGGTAATTTTTGATGCATAACCCCTCTTCTATTCTCTCCATTTTTGAGTCTACATAGTTCATTATATTATAACATGTTATATATGACCAAGCATACCCATCTCTTAGCTCTCACTTGTAAATGAGAACATGTGGTATGTGACCTTTTGTTCCCTTAGGAACAAAATGGCTTGCAGACCCATCCAATTTGCTGGGAAAGATATTATTTCATTCTTTTTTATGGCTGAACAATACCCCATGGTGTACTTTTTTTTATTTACTCATCAGTTGCTGGGCACTTATGTTGACGATATTTTTGCAATTGTGAATTGTGCTATACTTCTGAAGATTCCATTGGAGGTTGACCTTGAAAGTTTCCTTCTATTCTCATGTCAAGGTTTTAACTCTACCTAAATATCAGCATCTTTGGAATTTCCCATTTTTGGCTTGTCATCTTGTCCCTATACTGGTTTAATCATTTAAGCTACAAATAGACAACTTGACCTTGACAATTTAGTGCTCAGAAATACTAAGAGTGAAAAAGAACATGCAACTGGTATCTTCACCAACATGAATGAATCTCACAGGTTATTTTATTGAGTCAACAAAGTGAGACACAAAAGAGCTCATGCTGCATGACTTCATTTATATGAAATTCAAGAACAGGTAAAACTAATCAGTGCTGATGGAAGGCAGAAGAGTGGTTACCTCTGGGTGAGGGTGTACTGGTTAGAAGTTTCAGGAGACTTATAGGATAATGGAAATGACTGATATCCTGATTTGATGATAATTGTGTGGGTTGCATATATACACAAAATGTGTGGAACTGGGCACTTAAGATTCCCACCTTGTATGCTTTAATGTATGTGTGGTTTATTCCAATTTAATTACACACACACAAACACACAGATGCTCAGGGACCCTAGATAGGTAAAGAGCAAAGAGCCATGACCTTTTTGTGCCTCTTTGAAGGTCTTCTTCAAAGAGTTGAATTTACAAATAGGCCATGCAATTGTGACTAACATCTTTTGTTCACCCACATTATTCACAGGCTGGCTGATACTCAAAATTATACTCTTCATTTTAAAGTTTAAATCTTTCTCAATGGGTGCTACATAGCTAGAAAAAAAAATCATTTGTCATTAGCCTTTGAATACAAAGTAAGATAAAGGTTTGAGAAATTACCTACTTCAGTGGTTGTCAAACCTGCCTGTGTATCAGAATCACCCATGGAGCTTGTAAATGGATTTTTAGGCTGTAACTACAGAGAGTTAGAACCTTTGGGAATCAGAGTTAGTCCATGGCATTTCCAGAGATCTATCTCATTAGATGATGTCTTTTGAATCTTAACTCTAGGTAAATGGTATCATTCTTCTTTTATAGATGTGGAGACTGAAGTTCAGTGAAATTAAGAGACTTAACCTTATTTTAGTAAGGGCAAGGCCAGATCCTCTATTCCAGATCTCATTCTATGCTCTCACTGTAAATGGCAATTCTCAACTCTCCTCAAAGACTTTCTGGAATGGACAGCTAAACACCTCCCAGGATGCCCTAGATTGTTTTAAACTCTTGCTATCTGTGGTGACAAATCTGCTTTAAAAAAATTCTAATCATTAAGCACAAATATTTTTACAAAATACAATAAGAAACCCTAGAAAGATTAAATTTAAAAATATACAACATAAACTTACACTTTTAAAAGTATACTTAAAATTGCATTTCAAAAAATATGTAAATATACCATGAGGCAATTACTAATGAATGTTTCTAAATGCCTGCACTCATGTTTTAGACTTCTGTTATCTCAGACTGGTAGCAATATACTGCTTAGAACTAGTCTTTTTCTTCTTCATTTTTGCTTTTTTTTCTTTCTTTTTAATACTTTTCCTTTTTTTCCCCAAGAGCCCAGGCTAGAGCGGCTACTCATAGGTCATAACACTATAACCTCTAACTCCCCGATTTAGATGGAAACAAATGAAGCCCTGTTAGCAACACCAATAAGCTGAGTCAGTTGAAATTTGCACTGGTCAATCAGAAAGGACACTGTTGACCGTGTTTCTTGGAAATGAAGTAACAGACTATAACACAGTCTGTCTGAAAATTTACAAAGTGATGTACATAATACCCCCGATACTTGAAGACAGTTGTCATGTCTTCCAAAGATCCAACAAAACCTTTCCAGTTTCTTCTATTAATTTTTATAAGATGGAATTCCCTTGTACTCACTTTATCTTGGGTCTTATCTGAACAAACTCTGATTTATCTGTGTTCTCTTAAAACAGTAGCAGGAGCTGACCACAGAACTGTGAAAGTCTGCAAATTCCTTGGAGGCCGTTCTTGGCCTGGGGTCCATTATTCCTGGTCTATATCAGTCCCCTTAAGATCAGTTCTCCTAAGCATTGCTTGTTTCCCTCATGACTCTGTACATCACTTTATGTGACTCCAGGCTCACCTTTCCCATCTTCATCTCCCAAGGCACTCCACTGTGCTCCTAGGACCCCCAGTCATAAGTAAATCCCTGATAACTGCGCTCTCTTTGGGGGAAATTCCCTTCATTTCTTGTTCTCATGGAAACCTTAGCACCTGGCTTCCTTTG
>NW_003852420.1:3722500-3725696 GCF_000181295.1 Otolemur garnettii
CCTTATCCAGCTTAAATTCCATAGCCAACTAGTGTGATCACATTCTCACAATAATTTCCACACTCTTTTCAAGGACTTGTTCAAAGTCACAGCCTTTCCTAACTCCAACTTTTGGTCTTTGCTGTATTTGCTCATACGTAGCTGAAAACAGTTGGAGAAAAAAAAACAGCCATGCTCATTTCTCTCACAGTCATTTATAATCATCAACCTCCAGTAGGTCTTACCACCACATGGTACTTAGATTTTCCCTGTCCATTCATTCCCTGATCTCCTAGAAGGCTATTTCATACCCTTTGATCTCTATTCAAACCTTCCACACCTCCTTCCTCATCCTGACTCTCAAGTGATGGCCTTGCTTTCCATGTCATAAAGAAAATGGAGGCATTTTGAAGAATTCAAGAATTCTCCCACTGCTGCTTGTCCCTATTTCTCTGCATCGGCATTTCTGTATTTTTGGCTTCTCACCTATCACCATGCTTGCACTGCCCCTGCTCCCAGCTACGGGCAATCCCTCCATTTACCCACAAGATTGTATCTCTTCCTCACTTTCTAAAGATCATCAATCCAGTAATTGTTCTCTCTTTCTCATAATCTTCTATTCTTTACTGGAAATTTCCCATGTTGCTATTTTTCCATTCCTAACACTAGTTCTCTCTATTTAGCTATTACCTCATTTCTTTGCTTCCCTTTATAGCACATTTCCTTGGAAGGGTTGTTAATTGTATAGTCTTCTATTCCTGTCTTTCAATCTTTCTTGAACCCATGTCCATCAACTTTACTCTCCTCACACCATGAAAACTGCTTCAATCAAGGTCACAAATGAACCCCACATTTACAGATCTCATTACAAATTTATTCTACTTCCTGATTTTACTTACACTTTCAGCAATAGATGACCATGTTATCTCTTACTTGAAATGCCTTGTCCATTTAGCTTTCTGAGTACCATGTGGCCTATCTAATAGATATTTAAAAATAAATATATTGGAAAATGACCCACCGTTTGATCTCAAACTTGTTCATTTACAATCTTCTTCATCTGAAAAAGGCTCTAGCCAGAAATGTTGGTATTACCCTTGACTCCTCTGTTTCATATACCATATCTGACAAATAAGGAAATTCCATTGCTCTCCATTCAAAGTATATCCAGAATGTGAGCACATCTCATCCCTTGCACTGTTACCATCTTGGTTTAAGTCACCATTGTCTCTTACCTGGATGATGGAACATGTCTCCTAACTCGCCTCTATATATCCCTTTAATACGGTGGCTGCTCTTGCTGATCCCACTTGTCAGTTTTCTGCTCAAGCTTTCTGATGGCTTCAGAAAGTGAGTGAGATCTAGTGGTCCAAGACTGATCCACAAGGCCCTAGACAATCTGCATGTTCTTAGTCCTTTTCTCTGTTCCAGCCACTGCCTCAGGGCCTTTGCCCTCAACTAGCCTCTCTCAGTGAAGACTTCTACATTTGCCTATCTAAAATCTCCTTTTCAACACTTATTCCCCTTTCTTTATTTCTTTTTCTTCTTATCATTTTTTTCTCTGGAATTTTTTCTGGTTAATTATTTGCCCTTTCTATTACAGGGCAGGTTTTATGTTTGTGTTTTGTTCACTGCAATATTTCCATTATCTAGAGCTGTGCCTAGCACCTACTGGGAGCTCAATGAGCATTTACCAGGTAAGTGAATGGTTAAATGAATGCAGGACATGTAGGCTTTTACCTTTATAATATGAATACTGTGTGCAAACTAAATGTGGATCAGCTTCTTTTCTGTGCAAGCAATCACATCCCACTCTTGATACATACCATGTCTATGATCAAATGCAATTCCCAGCTCCTTTTTCAAGTGAACTTCTGCCAAGCCAGGAGTTCCCTATTATATATTCATGAAATTATTTTTACATTCCCACACATGGCCCTTTACAAAATTCATCTTTTTTTTTTTTTTAACTCAATAGCTGAAGTCTGCCAGGAGATAATACTTGATCTTTTTTGATATATTTTACATGAACATTGTCTTTTAGCTTTGATAAACTGTTGTATTTGATGATTTAAGTTTATTATAATGTTTAATAAGATTGCACAAATTAAAGTCCTGTGGGTTATCAAAAGAGGAGTTGGAACGTACTGCATTTTCCAAAACAGCTGTACCAGTACATGCTCTTCTATACTGTGTTAAGATATTGGGTTTAAATGTCCTGCCCTTGAACCTGAACAGAACTTTAACACTGCTTCAATCAATAAAGTATAATATAAGTAACATTTTTAGACTTTCAGAAGCTGAATCAGTGGTGACACTACTTCTGCCTGGCTTTTCCTTTCTTGGTATGTGCACCTTGGAAACTGGAGCTGATATGTAAGAATTTCAGCTACACTAAGACTACACGCTGGAACAATCACACAGAAAACCACATAGACTAGAAATTAAAGCCCAAGGAGCCCCAGATATTCAGTTACCCAGTTGATTGACATGTGATGAAGAAGGCTTTCAGACGACTCTAACGTTGCCACCACCTGACTACAAATTCATGAGAGACCCTGAGTCCTACCCACCTAGCTGAGTCAGCCCCAAATTCCTGACCTATGGGAATCAAGAGAGCTAAAGGAATAAAGACTTTAGTTTTAAGCTACTGACTTTTAAGATGATTTGCTATACCACATAGCAATAGATGACTAACAATAGATACATGGTCAACTTACTGTACAGAGAGCAGTTGATTCTACTGAGTTAGATCTTGGAGGCGCTGCCCATTGGAAACACTCAAGGTGGTGGAAATGCTGATATACTCTGTGATAAGATGCAAATGCTTTACTTTAAATTTAGAAATATAGACCCTTTAGGAATGATGAGGGTACATGTATGTCAATTCAGATAGAATGTAGATGACTAGAAAGCAAGCTTTGAGAGATTGGGGCAAGAATAGAGGTGGGGTTTGACTCACAATTTTGCTTAGATTGGCTCTATTTGTCCTTTATTTGAAGAAACAATTATTTTGCACAGTACTGAAATCTCTGCTGATGCAAGCTGTATTTCTGCCTTCACATAGACTCTTCATGCCCTCAGGTCTTCGGACTGACTTGCCGAAGGGAAGACCACATTTCAATAACTTTTGTGTTCTAAGGCAGAATGTCATCTTTCAATACTTGCCCCAAATTTTTATTCTCACATTTGAATAGAAAATAACAAAGCCCAAATT
>NW_003852420.1:3726058-3763214 GCF_000181295.1 Otolemur garnettii
AGCCACAGGCGCCGAGCCTCAAGGTTTTCATTTAAGAAATTTGTTCCATTTCTGTGTCTTTGCTCATCTTATTGTCCTAACACCAAAATTTAAGGTGATTTTATTCATTTTAATCACATTGTAAACTGTAGATATTCTAAGTTTATGCTTTCCAAGAATAGAAACATTAATTTATTAATGTATTTTTTTCCCCAAACTTTTCTCTTTATAAGGATTTCCTTAGTTGTTTTTAATCATAATGTCTGAACTTTTACCAGCTGGACCTTTATTTAGAAAGTGAATTAGATATAATAGGGAAAACTAACCAGAATTGAATTTAAATTAATTTAAACAGTTTTTTTTTAAGTTTCTGATTAATATGAGAGTACACACAATTAGGTTACATTGCTTGCATTTTTAAGGTAAAGTCTAAATTGTAGTTGTATCCTTCACCCAGGAAGTATGCCATATGCCCACACATTGTTCCTGCTGGGAAGGAACCTGCAGAACTCCCCCACCCCTTTTTGGATTTAATTGAGTTTTTTTCTCTTGTGAGCATGTTGGTGTCAATCTACAAGTTTCAAATTAGTATTGGTACCTGTGATGCTTATTTGTCCATTCTTGTGATAGTTTACTTATGGGAGTGTTTTCCTAATCCATCCACATTGCAACAAAGGATACAACATATGCCACAATTTATTAATCTATTCATGTGTTGAAGGGCACTTGAGTTGTTTCCACATTTTTACAATTGTAAACTGGGCTGGTATAAACATTCAAGTGCATCTGCTTTTATGGTAAAATTATGTTTTTTTTTTTTTCTTTTGGGTAGATACTTAGTTATGGGATTGCAGGATCAAATAGAAAGTCTATTTGTAGTTCTTTGAGAATTCTTCATACTTCTTCCCATAAAGGATGTGCTAGTTTGCAGTCCCACCAACAGTGCATGAGTATTCCCTTCTTTCCTCACCCACACCAACAACTATTGCTTGTGATGTGGGCCATTACCACTGGGGTTAGGTGAAATCTCAAAGTGGTTTTGATTTGCATTTCTCTGATGATTAGAGACAATGAGCATTTTTTCATGAGTTTGTTGCCCATGCATCTCATTATTTCTTAACAAGATGAGAAGGATTGACTTTCTTTTACTTCTGCTTTCTCTTCAGAGTCTGACTGTGGCAAAAAAAAAAAAAAAAAAAGTACACAAGGATCCATAGCCAAAAGAGAAGCAAAGAATAATGTTGTTAATTTATGACACTCAAGTATTGGACAATCTAACCCCATTTTCAAATAATAGCTCAGATTTTGATTCTGTAACCAAAACATGCTGTCGCCCATCTCTTACTCAGAATATAAGTAATGTTATTGGACATTTTGAGTTATATCTTCAATAATGTAATTGATATCTCCTCTTCAGCGGGTCATAGGGTAAGGATGGTATTTACCTCTGGAGGGCAGACCTAGGGGCCTTCCATGTGTACTCACAGCATGGTGACAGGAAGTAGAGTGAGCTTCCTGGTGAGGCTCAGGAAGTAAAAGAGAATGGGTGAGATCTTACATACTGCCTTTACAGATCCTCATGCAATACTTTATCCAATATATGAGTGATTTTCAGTGTGACATGAGAGGATCTTATGTGTGCTTCAGAAAATTTTAAAGATTATTAGTTATTTTTGAAAGACATCAGTAGCATATTTTATTTATTTATTTATTTATTTTTGAAGTTTTTGGCAGGGGCTGGGTTTGAACCCGCCACCTCCAGCATATGGGGCTGGCACCCCACTCCTTTGAGTTTGAGCCACAGGCACCTAATTTAAGTGTGCAGTGGAAGTTTAAGTATAGGTCCAAGTGTGCCATGTGATAAAAAGATTGAAAAACACTGAAATAAATATTTTATACTTTGATCCATCTGATTATCAACTTCTCTTTCTGTGTAAAAAATAAATGACAGAGTAGAGAGGGACTAGACACCCCTCTGTGGGCATTTTCTACATGTGGAGGAAGGAAGAAATTACCCTGAGGGGCAGCAATATAACTAAGTGAGGGAATAGGCATGCCATCCTTCACCTGCACAATCTTCCCTAGACTTCCATTTTCTCTTATGCAGTTGTGTTTATCAGTTGGGTCAGTAGTTGAGCTGGACTGTGACTGGTGCTTCATTGCAAGTATAACAAGCCACTTCATGACTTTGTGGTTTAAAACTGTATTTATCGCCTCTTGTGATTCTACATGTCAACTGAGTGTTTCTGCTGATGTTGGCTGGAATCATTCATCCATCTGCAGTCAGCTGGAGGGTCAGAGACTAGCGAGAGACTGGCTAGTCTATGATGATGTCAGATGGGATGCCATGTCTCTCTTTTATTTATCTCCTATCTCTCTCAAAAAGGCTAGTGTGGGCATGTTTTTAAGGTTATTGCAGAGAAACAGGACAAGAAATTCTCTGCTTGTATCACATGTCTCTTGCTGCATTGGCCAAAGAAAGTCATATAACCAAGTCCAGATGCAAAGAAGGAAAAGAATAGACAGTTCAAAAACAAGGGGAATCAAGGTATCCTATTAATTGGGGCTATGACAGCAATCAAGATAAGCAGTGGATCAGGAGAATTATGCTGTCATCTTCTTGATTCTGATGTCACTGCCATAGAACTTTCTGTGATAATGGAAATGTTCTATTTCTCTAACATTCAATATGGTCATCACTAGCTACATGTGACTATTGAAATTTAATTTTTAAAAAAGTGAGAAAAATGAGATTCTTATAATAGCCACATTTGAAATCTTAATAGCTAGCAGTATACTAATCATTGTTCCTAATACTTAATTTTAAGTCATTGAGGTGACAAATTATTTTGTTGTACCTAGAAGTCTCTCAATACATTAAAATGGAATATTAATTTGTTGTATTTTAGGAATTACTGTACCCCACTGGGAACTGACTTAAATTGAGAGGTCAAGCTCAGCCATTTTATTCTTTTAAGGAACTTTCAGTAGCCTACCACATGGGGAAGGTGAAGGTCTCCTCTCTGTAGACTTGCCAAAAAAAAAAAATTGCAATGAAGACAAATCTCAGTCCTAGCTTTGTCTGACATGTAGACTTTATTTGCTTAGCCTGCAGGCTTAAGAGTCCACATGCCCCTTCTCTACAGGCTCAATAAAGACTCCTTCTCTAACTTTAGGTGATTTTTCTTCAGCTTTATTGAGGTATGATTGACACAAAAAAAAATTATATATATTCATGGTGTACGTGGAGATGTTTTGATACACATATACTTTGTGAAATGATTGCTCCAATCAGACTAATTAACATATCCATCACCTAACATAATTACATTTTTTCATGCACATGTGATGAGAATACCTGAGATTTACTTTCTCAGCAAATTTCAGGTATACAACAAATTATTGTTAACTATAGTTACTGTGCTGTACTTCAGGTCTCTAGAACTTATTCATCTTATAAATGAAAGTCTGTACTTTTTTACCAACACTTCCCTATTTCCCCAACCTATCTTCTTATAATGGCCCTTCAACAGTCCATTTCTATGAGCTCAACTTTTTTAGATTCCATATGTAAATGAGAACATGCTATATGCTCTATTTGTTTTTCTGTTTCTGGCTTATTTCACTTCTCATGATATTGCTGAGGTTCATTATGTTGTCACAAATGGTAGGATTTTGTTGTTGTTGTTACCTAGGCTGGTCTCAAATTCCCAGGTTCAAGTGTTCAAGTGGTCACTCTGCTTCAGTCTTCTGAGTAACTCACACTATAAGTGTGTACTACCATGGCTGGCTGATATGTTATATGTGTACACAAGACATTTTCATTATCCATTCATCTGTTGATGGACATTTAGGTTGATTGCCTATCTTGGACATTACGAATAATGCTGCAATGAGCCTAAGCATGAGGATAATTCCCTGATATATTGCTATAATTTCCTTTGGATATGAACCTAGACTTTAGGGGATTTAATAGTACCTTCCATAAGATATTCACTCAAGACAAATGTAGCATGTTGCAGCTAAGTATGTAATAGACCCAGGCAAATCATGGATCCTTTTCTTTGTGCACTGAATGCTGAGCTGTTTATGAATCAGACATAGGGGATTATTCCTCACTGGGAAGACTGCAGGATGCTCCGAAATCTGTAGCCTGTGTGTGGCAGGCACTGCTGGGTTCTCACATATTTCTAGCCATTACCTTGAGCATCATGAAGGTCACAAATAAAAACTCATTTCTAAAGTTTGCCCTGATCTTTTGGGAAACTACAAGCCTAACTATAGAAAATTCATTTCTGACATTAATTATGCTAATTCTCAAAGTCTTAGGTGTTGTTCGGAGATCAACACCACTGAGGCATTTGCAGTGATCACCCTCAGAATGTGATCTTTGATGGAGTGCTGAGTAATCACCAGAGAGGGGATTGTTCCTGTGACAACCTAATGGTCTGAATTAAAATGAACACACATGGACAGCCTCTCCTTATCCTGAAGTATGTTAAAATAAACTTCAGATCACATAACAATTTAAGCTGAAAATACACACCCATGTCTAGCTCTCAACTGAAATTATTATAAAATTTATTTTTACAAAAGTTCAGCTTTTGTTTAAAATTTTCCTAGCAATTTCTAGTTATAAAACATTCATGCTAAAGAATATAGCAAATTTAATTTTTATTAATTAGAAATTAAAAAAAATTTTCTGGATGTTGCTTAATATGTGATTCATTCTTACAGTGATTTCAAGGAAATCTGGGGGTGGGGGGAAGGTGTTTTTTAAACAGATTATCCATTTACATATTACCTATTTCAGTACTTCCCTACAAATTCCTGCTTTTATTTTATAGTATTTAAAGTGTTTATGCATTTACTTACCTCTGATTTTCTGAACAAAAGCTGAAATAACTTGTCATAAAATCTTCTTCATTGGGTGGGATTTTGTCCATCTCATCTTTTAAGTTTTAATTTATACATTTGGCAAGCTGTTATTTTACGCATCCCATTTTATGACTGCTCAATTTACATCCTGAGTGTATATTTTAACAATAAAACATGACACTTTAATTTGAATCATCTTTCATTCAGCAGGAATATAAACTTTTGGTAATTTGTTATTAATATTATTCAAAAAGGGTACAGGATTGGTATAATTTCTGAAGATTTGCACTCTTAAGAGCTTATTGTTCTTCCATCCTAGGGACATGGACTTGCCTTTGTATAAAAGTTACTGGTTTACAATCCTTTTTTGTTTGTTTGTTTGTTTTTTCTAGATTCTACTCCATCATCTCCTGGCATTTGTTTATTTATTTTTATTTTGAGATAACTTGTTTTCTCAACTTGTCATTATTGGATTATTTTGGGGTTCTACTATTTACAATATACACTAGCAGTTTTCTAGTTGTAGAGATTTTTCTTAATGTTTTTGTTTCATTGTTGCTGTTGGGATGTGTGAGCTTTTTTTAACTGGCATACTTGAGTATTTTCTTGAATTCTTTCCTAATTTAAAAGGAAAAAAACTTATAGTTCTTGCCTTTGGTTCTGATTTTCTTTGTTTCTTCTCACCAGATAAGCCTACAATTCTTTTGCTAGATTTTTTTCTCTCCAGAGTTTTGTGTATCATTTTCTATCACATTGTTTTCATCTCTTTATCTTTTTCCTTTAAATTCTGAGAAAAATCTTTCCTGACTGTCCCTCACTGTCTCTGCCCTATCACAGATTTTCAGGGACATTGTGTCTGCTATTTCTTAACTCTGGAGAGGACTTTAATTGGATTTTACAATGTCAGTGTCCTTAAGTTCCCTCCGTCTCCTCTGTCACCTTTGCCTCAGTTCACTTTTCTGTTCCTTACCCTGAGGTTCTATTTTCACCTTCATTTTCTCCCCCCTTTCTGGCTTTCTGTTTCTATTTTATATAAATGAAACACATCTTCTGTAGCAATAGGATTCAGGAACTCATGGACAATTATTTGCTAAACATCTATTTTATGCTCAGTAGCAACTTGATTAGTCATAAGACGTTAAACAAAATAATCACCCGAATAATTATATATTGACAAAACCACGTGGTGCCCTCAGAGTGTGGAGAAGGAGGCCTATTTTAATCTAGAAGGTAAGGAAGGACCCAGGATAAAGGGCAGGGCGAGTGAGCTAGGGAGAGGATAGGGAGAGTGAACTAGGGAGAGGGTGGGGAGAGTGAGTAGGGAGAGAGAGAGCAAACTAGGGAGAAAGAGAGGAGAGTGAACTAGGCAAAGGGCAAGGAGGATGAGCAGGGAGAGGGTGAGTGAATTAGGAAGAGGGTGGGGTGGGGAGAGTGAACTAGGGAGAGGGTGGGGAGTGTGAGCTAGGGAGAGGGTGGGGAGTGTGAGTTAGGGAGAGGGCAAGGAGGATGAGGTGGGGAGAGAGAGAGGAAAGTGAGCTAGGGAGAGGGTGAGAAGGGTGAGTAGGGAGAGGGAGAGTGAGCTAGAGAGAGGATTCTGATAAGCAAAGCACCTAGCATGACACAAGCAGTCAAAAATTCTGCTTCCTCTCATGTGCTCATCCTCTGATATTTCACCATAAAATCTTTCCCTTGATGTATAGAGTATGCTTTAAAAAGAAAAGAGAGAGAGAGCATGTTGATATTTCCTGTTTATCTTTGGTTGAGGGGAGTTTTTATCTGGCCACTGGTCAGGGTCTGAGGCCTGTGGATTAGCTCAACAGTCTGTCCATTTTGGTAGCAATGGTGGAAACCCTTTCTCATGTTAATAAAACCACCAGAGGGGTTCATCTTGTTTGCCACACAGAAAATCAGTTACCAAGACAACAAGGATTATGAAGGAGAAAAGGATTTACTGTAAGAGATGCATCTGCTGGGAGGGGAGGCACAGACTGCCTCATATCTGGACTGATGAGGTCAGGGAGGTTGTAAGGAGGTAAAAATGAATAATGCATGAGGGGATATAAATATAAATATTTAAATAAATATAAATATATTATGTGTTTGGGGTGGGTTGCAAAGCATACAAGCACAATGAGAAAGAATGCTAGTGCATACATCCCATGAACAAAAAATGGTGGAGAACTCCCTTCCTGCGTGGGGATTGTAGTATTATAATGAGCTAAGGGATAATATTGGTTATTTTTTCAGTCTTGTGCCCAGGCCCAGTGCGTCCATGGGCACAATCCTTGGTGGCATATCACTTATCTTGCCCTTTCTGGACAAACTGGTGGTATAAGTTTCTGTAGCTATCTCCTGGCTACCATTTCTGGGAAAGAAATTCAAATGGGAATGCACCAATGCAACAGAAAGCTACTAAGTTCCAGTCAGCAACTCTTACTGATCTGGGAACTTGAAATATAAGGGAACAACAAAAAAATTATTTTTTATAAAAGTGTTTTCTTGCTTATGGAGCCAGTTACAATGTCAAAGTTGAATTGTGAGTTAAAGTGTGTCATTCTCAACCCAATTGTGCTATGGAAGCATGTACATCTAGTATGACATTGTAGGAATAGATGGTGTCTTCTTCAGAGCAAATTGCCTGAGTGGTTCTCCCAGAAGAACACCCATGCACAGAAGAGGCTGCCTACTTTGCTAGAGGGAGTGAGAGTTTAGATGCCAAACTTCTATGAGTAAGATTAAACTGGTGAAAGCCATTTTCCTCATTTTTCCCAGCAAGTAGAATTGCTTTGTCTCACAGAGCAAAACATCAACAATCCAACCTTAATGCCTTTATAGAAAAAGAATGTTACTTCCTAATTCTAAGTGACATGATCCTTTTGTTTTGTTTTGTGTGCATTTGTATGTGTTTCAGTGGTGTGTAAGAAGTCCTAATGGATATTCTTTTTTTTTTTTTTTAATTTTTCTTACTTATACGTGTGGATATTAGGTTTCCACTTTTGCCTTCACAGAATTAAAAAGGCTAAATATAATGACAATAACAATGTTTGACATAAGGACTGAGAACAAAAACCTCATAAAGAATGAATGAAGATAAATACATTCAAAAAAGAAATCAGAAGATTGCTGCCGATACTAATGGATACTCTTTTAAACTAGAAGTCTTTGGTATATATTTTTCCTCTGTGAAAGTTCTTGCAACTAGTCAATTTTAAAACCAGAAATTCTTTAAGTGAGTTAAAATATATCTTAACAATGGGCAGAAAAAGACTCATATAAAGGTTGGGCCCATTTTTTTAAACCTGTGAGGATTTGGGTAATAAATGACACAGACAAGAGAGAACATCCAGCTGTGTGTGGCGATTCCCAGCTCTGACATTAAATGTGACCTCCCTGGAGTCATATTCCCTCTTTGCCAAAGGGAGAACTCAAATGAGTCAGTGTTTTTTGAATTGTTCTGCAGTATCCTAAGTCCTTGCCACTCCTCATGCTCCTGCATCAGCCTCCTCCTGTTATCTGAGAGCTTGGGAGAAGCTCACAATTTCAGGCTCCACTTCAGAGCTCTTGAATCTAAAGCTGAGTTTTAATAAGACTCCAGATGATTCCTATGCTCATTAAAGTTTGAGGAGTGCTAATCCTTGGTGAGTCTGTGATGCTAGAGGGCCCCTCTTAGGGACCTGAGAGATGTGCAGGAAGGAAAGAGCAGTGTATTGGGAGAGAGGCTTTCTTCACTGCAGTCTCTCCCCAGCCTGTTTCAAATAGGATAACTCTGGTTTTTGTCTCTTTAAAAACAATTGTATTAGCAGAGCTCATGCATTTCCTTTTGGGAAAGAAAGACAAGTCCTCCTTGCAAATAATAACATTATTTGACTAGATGATCAAACATCTTCTTTCATCTCAAAACTTTCACAAATATGATTTCTCTTGAAGGCAAGAGGAAGGCCAATGTCTTAAAGCTTTAGAGGAAAACAATTAATGCAGTATCAAGTGTACAAATTTGATTTCTTGACGCTCATCTGAGATCAGGTTGAGATAGGGTTGTCAAGGGGTAGGTTAAGGTAGCAACAACCCTTTCTGCAAGTGTGAAGAAATTGGTCCTGTGTTGCTGTCAGAGAGGCAGACCCATGCTTGGGTGCCAGAAGGCTCAGGGGAGGAGCATCTCCCAGCCTCTGCGTAGAATGGTCAAATAGCGTATCCCTTCTGCAATGACAAGTTTTATTCACATTCATTTGGCAAGAGACATTATTAATTCTCATCTGGCAAAATGAATGTATTCAGATATTCACTTTCTATCACCTCCCCTTTTCTTAGCTATCACCACAATAATGCTGTATAACAGTTAACCCATAATGCAATGCCTTAAGCATGAACTGTATTGTTTCATTTTTCTCACAAATCTTCATGTTGACCGAAAGCCTTACTGGTTTGGGCCAGGCTTGTCTGGACTGGCTGGACTTCCTACAGTGTCTCTGGTGCCCTGGCTGGGTGACTGGGGCTGGGTGGGTCTGAGGTGGCCTCTGCTCTCCAAATTGCTCACATAACTCTACTAGACTAGCATGTTCCTGTTATCACAGAGAAGCAGAGAAAGCAAGAGAGGAAGCAGACATGTACATGCACTTTTTAAGCCTTTGCTTTGCTCTCATGCCTTAACTTCTCATTGGCCTGAGCATGTCACATGACCACATCCAGAGCTCAAGGGCACTAGAAAGCTTCAGGGTAAAAGGTATGAATGTATGGAGGGCATTAATTAAATAAACATAATTGAATGTAAATCAATTAATTTAATACCAAGCTACCACACAAGATCTTAAACAGAAATCAGCAGGAATCAAGCTTAAGAAATACTAAAAAAATGGAGTGACTTAAAAATGGATTCTTAGAACATGTTTATCTCCAACAGATGAGTTTCAATGAGGAACAACAAGAAATCTAAGCACAGGTACAAAGTGAAGAGATTGATGATTTTCACCAAGCCAGTTAGATTAAAATGATGCGAGCAAAAGCAAATGGCCAATATCCTATTTTTTTTCTTATTTCTGGCTTGGAAGGTCCCATTCTCTTTCCTGCATATTAACTCACCAAACAAAGGCAAGAAATACTGTTGCTCAATTGATTTGTGGCCAGTTCTACAGGATACTAATGTGGTATTTACATGTGACCAATTACCTTTGCTAAGTTCTTGTTCTGTGGTCTATTTAGACCCTTATGTCATGCTTGGTCTTTAAAGTGCATTTACAGAAGCATTTATTTAATAAAGCTGTGAGGCTGACAATTACTGAAATGTTTATTTCCTGAATCTTAGATAGTCAGAAATAAGCTATGTAACTGACATGCCCCTCTATCTCAGCTAAAGCTTTGTTAGAGATGTCCAGATCTGGGAGGAAATAGCAGTCTGAATTTCATGAACCACCAGTAATAACTGAAATTCATTAGCCCTTTGTTTTCCTTCGTATTGGAGCCAGGAATATGCTGGGTGGGAAGGTTAATGTAATGCAACCTTATCTCCTTTGGGCAATTCTGCTGACTTAGAACAGTTTTGTGTCTCTTCTCTATTAAAAAAAAAAAGTGCTTTACTATAGTGATAAGGAGAATGGTAAAGAGGTCAATGCAGGAGATTAGGGTGCCTACCAATGCTCCCTGTTCTCCACTGGGTTGTTAGGAGTCTAGGAGGCAAGAGGCTGCAGTTAATTTTAGTTCTGAGTAACTCAGTCTCTAAGGAGTTTCTTTGAGAGATACAAACAACTCTACAGAAATTGGTTAAAAAAACTTCATTCTGTGCTTCTAGGGAGAGGGCCCATACCTGATTTTACATAGGAGTCAACTCAGATCCAATTCAATCAAAGAGAAAAATAAGGTTTATGCATGTTTCGGGAACCTATCATGCTTTTCTTCCATGCCTTGCTAAATTAGAATAATTTTTCTCCCTGGCTCAGTCAAAAAGAGGAGGAATTGGTAACAAATTCCTTCCAACCATTCTTAATTTCTTGCTCTCTCTCTCTTTTTTTTTTTTTTTTTTTTTTTGGTGTCACAGCAGTAATTCCCACAGGCCCTGAATACTGATGTGGTGTCGAAGCCCTGACACAAACAATGTATGGTGGGAGGAGTTCATATATAACTTCTGGGCAAACTTTCCTTAAAAAGCCATAGTTTTCCTTATGCATAAGGAAAGAGGAGGTGGAAAGTCTTGGATAAAGCCTAAATATTGGTTCCTATCTCTTGCTTTCATAGATCTCTTCTCCAACTTCCCTGACCTCTTTTCTATTTTCTCTCACTAACTCAGAATACTGTCTAGCTTCCTGTTTAAAATCTATACTCCCCAGCTCTTATTTCCAAACTCTCTCCTTTAGTCAAGATTTTCAGATATTCTAGGGGTACAAACTATAGGCTTCTAAAGGATAAACTGTAAGATGAGTAAGTGGATGGATGGATGAATCTATGGATCAGTGAATGAATGAATGAATAAACCCGGCTCCTCTCTCCTGTAACCAACTCTTCTCACCCATCACAAATAATAATAGAAACTTGTAATCACCTTCATATGGTGGTGTTGCAAGGTCAAGTTAGGTTCAGGCTTTATACAGAATTATGGGAACTACTATCGTGCTATTCGACAGGTTGGAATGTTTTTAGATGATTTGCACACCAGGAAAGTATGTAACTCCCTTTCCTCAGCAGTCCCCATGTCCCTGCCCCTGCCACTACCAGAATGGGGGAAAAGAAGTGATTCTAGAGCAGTGCTATGTGGTAGAAAGTTAATGTGAGCTACATATGTCATTTTACATTTTCCAGCAGCCATTTTTAAAGAAAAAGAAAAACTAACAGTGTTTTATGGGTTGAATTGTGTTCCCCTAAAGAAGTTATGTTTGAATTCTGACCCCTAGTCCCTCAGAATGTACCCTTATTTGGAGATAGGATCTTTACAGGGGTTGCCCAATTCAAATGAAGAAATTAGGGAGGGCCTCGATCCAGTATGAATAATGATCTTAGAAAAAAGGGAAAACTGGGATACAGAGAGGGGCATGAGCCCCAGGTAGACAATGCAGAGATATAAGGAGAAGGCAGCCATCCATAAGCCAAGAAGGGAGGCCAGGCAGACCTTTTGCCTCACAACCCTCGTAAGGAATCAACCTGCCAGCACCCTCATTTCAGACTTGAAGCCTCCAGAACTGTGAGATGATAAATAACTGGTTAAGCCACCTAGTCTGTGGTGCTGTGTTAATGGCCATCCTAGCAAACTAATACACCATGGAAAGATTTTGTAATAATAATTTTATTTAACCTCATATATCAAACACTATTATCACCCCACATGAAATCAACATAAAAATATTTTATATTCTCCCAAATGCAGTATGAATTTGACCCTTACAGTACATCTCAATTTGGATTCATCATGCCTTCAGTGCCCAGTAACTATTTGTGGTCTATGGCCCCCAGGCTGGAGAGAACAGATCTAAGATGAGTTAAATCACAAAGGGAGGGCCCGAATCCTTTGCCACATTCATGACTCCAGGGGACTCTACAAAGGAAGAATGAGTAAGACTGGGGGATTCACGATATGTGTATTTGACTTAATAAAATAAAAAAAATTTAAAAAGTAACATTTTAAAAACAAACAAACAAACTAAAAAAACACTGGAGGATTGTAAATTCATGTCTGAGGACAGTAAATTTAAAAAATAATTTCATATTCTTCCATTAACATTAGTTCTGCTTCTAAAGCGTTAGTGTATTTTAAAATCTGACAATGGGGTGCATTTCCTGCTTAGGCAAATTGGTTGATTTAGTATTATTACTTTAATCATACAAACGCAGACTTTACAAACAATTTACCATAGAAACTGAGAAAAAACCCTACCTCCTTCCATCTAAAAATATAACAGTCTCTATATAAATATGCACAACCATATGACAAACAGTTTCTGGGGCACAGTGCTCCATTTCCCTTCCCTTAAAGAATTCAATGGGCTGGGTCCTGGGCACTGTTTGCAAGCAGGAATTCCTCATGTGGACGTCTGCCTAGGGTCTGTGGGCGGTGTCTCCAGCCTTGGGATAGTCTGACAACTCCCACCTTTCTACCTGTTGGCTGGCACTAGAGGAAAAGAGCAAAGAGAGAGAGAAGACATTTCTTATGTTGGTCATCTGCTTCCTTTCTTTATCTTAAACATTAACAAACATTGACATATTAATATGATTGACTTTGTCAAATGCTTTCTCCAAGAAAAATAAGCACTGCCTGGAACAAGCGGGACTTGTCACTAGCACATGGGAGAGGTACCCAGGTTGAAGTCCAGAAAAAGGAGAGAAAATGGAGTCGTGTGTAATTATGAGGGAAACAGAGGCATGAATGGGATGAGACTGCTGAGGAATTCTCTGTCATCTGGCTTTCCTCTGTCTCCTTCCTACCCTGTGTCATCTCTGTGGCATCATCTATCCCGCTGCTTTCTTTGTCATGTGTATTTCACCTGACAGTTCCTAAGCTTCTTTCTGGCCTGGACCCAACTCTAACTCTCCAGAACCTAGTTTTGTACTGTCCATCCCCACTCCAGGTTTTTCCAAAAGACCACACTCCAGGTGGCACAGCCTCATCTCTCTTCCTCAGCCTCTCTCCTCCTCTTGGCTTTGGTCCCTCCAAGTGTGCTCTGCTTGCAGCCTGAAAGCTAGGGATCCTGAATGCCTCTTTCCTCCTCCTCCTTTGGAGCCCTACCATGCTCCTGCCTAAATACACCTGAATCTCCACTTCTCCTCAATCACCAGCACCCTCCTCCCTGCCTCAGATCAGGCCACTGTCATTCCTCACCCAGACCACATAGCAGCTTCCTCAGGGGCCTCCTGCCTGGATTCTACCCCTCCTGACTTGTCCTCCAGACTTCAGGGGGGTTTACAAAAGAAGCAGATATGAATAAGTGGCTTCCTGCTTTTGTCCTTCCATGATTCCTCTTCGCCTGAGATTAGGGTTAGGGTTAGTCTGGACTCATAGGCTTGGGGATAGTGACTCACACCTGTAATCCTAGTATTCTGGGAAGCTGAAGAGGGAGGAACCCTTGAGCCAAGGAGTTCCTGACCACCCTGAGCAAGAGTGAGACTCTGTCTGTACTAAAGATAGAAAAAATTAGCTAGGCATGGTGGTGCAGGCCTATAGTCCTCAGCTACTCAGGAGGCTGAGACAGGATGATTGCTTAAATCCAGGAGTTTGAAGTTACTATGAGGTAGGCTGACACCATGGCATGCTAGCATGGGGCAACAGAGTGAGATTCTGTCTCAAATAAAACAAACAAAACAAACAAAAAAAATGGTCTGAACTCTATGGTCCTACATGTTTAAGACTCTGCCTAATTTTCTGCAGATCCCCTCATTTTCCTCTCCCTATTGGGTCCTACAGTGGTTCTTAAGGTGCTGCCAGGTAAAAGGCATCTGCCTTACCTGGAAACATGCCAGAAATGCAAATTCCAGAGCCTTCTCACCTCAAGGTGGATCTGAAACTCTGGGGGCGGGAGCCAACATCCTGTGCTTTTAACAAGGCCTCCAAGGAGTCTGATGCAAGGTCAGGTTTAAAAATGACTCTGAATATTAAGAACTACTAGTGCCCATGCTCAGACATAGCAAGTAAAAACAGGTCAGGACTCAGTAAGGGGAGACTTCATTCTAAAGAATTATGAGGCCTGGGGAGGACCCTGGCAATCCACACCATGTTCCGATCATGAGCTGTGGGCTTCTCAAGGTATTTTTTAAAATCGTTTTTACAGAGGAGTGAACAAGGCTAGAAAGATCCAGGTATGGGGAAGTAGGGTGGAAGAATGTGGGATGGCCTGACAGTGGAACAATGTACAGAGACCTGGGGGGAGGAAAGAATCTTAAAGTTTGGTTACTGGCCATTTTGATCTAAGTCAGTGAGGGAAATCCATTCAGTCAACCATTTATGAGGCAAAAAATATAAATTTGGAAGGTGTATATCTGGCCTTGTCATAGATCACTCATCAGTCTTAGCCAAATCCTATGGAGAAGGGAGCTTTTTTTTTTCAGTAGACTATTCTGAAACACAAAAGGGCAAGGGTAAGGGGACTGCTGAACCTTCACTGCCATCCAGAGGGCTCAGGTGAAAGGCTGTGTGTCACTCACTCGCTCCCACCTGCTGTGTCCTCTCTGAACTCTGGTCCTTTGCACTTGTTCTCCCTCCCTCCTGGGTGACTCCTGCCGGTTCTCCATAGTTCTCCCTTACATGCTCACCTGGATGTCCAGGTTCTGGTGCCACTTGGCTGAATCTGAGCCTACCTGCAAGTCTACCTGTGCCACCTTCACTCTGCACCTCCAGTGCCCACCCAGGGCCTCATGATTGGCTGGGATCGATGAACACCAAACAGAAGAAGGAAAGTAGAAAGTTTTTTGGAAGGCTTGTCCTTTTAAGAAAAGCTCTATAAGCATCAATAATAGCCCCAAAGAACTTGTGGATTGTTTTTTTTTTTCTTTTCTGCATTTAGAAGGCAGTCAGAGTCCTGCATTTCCCCTTGAGAGCTCCTTCTTGCAGCTGATGAAGTGTCTGCCTTCTTTTTTCCCCACTGGGGCTCTCTTTTTGTAGTCTCAGCAGCTCAGCAGCCTGGTGAGTTGTTTCTGTTGTGTGGGGTTTTTTTCGGAGGTTGGTAGGGAGTTTGGATTTTTTTTTTTCTATTGTCTCTCATTTTCTCTTTGTTCCAAAGGACAGGACAGAGGTATTAGGCTCCCCAGTGAATTAAGGCTGCAGATTAAGAATTTAACAGTCCGTGGGAGGACCCATTAAAGTCAATTACAATGTAATTGAACAGCCTCCTGTTCCTTGTCCACACAGAGCTTCTTTCACAGTGTGATGGAGGCAGCTGCATGGACTCGCAGAGAATGGCTCTGCTCTCAGTGATCCTGGAGCGGAGTTTGGTAAAGGCTAAAATGTCTGGTGAGATCAGGGCCAGAGAAGCTTAGCTCAGCTCTGCTATTTTGAAAAGGCAAAGGAAGCTCTGACTTTTCTAATCTTTGCCTTTTTATCTTTTTTTCTTTCACCTTCCTTCCTTCCTTCCATCCTTCCTTCCTTCCTTCCCTCCCTCTCTCCCTCTCTCTTTCTTTCTTTCTTACAAAATATGTAAAATAGCACAGAGGGATCTCTTGGGAGTCAGGACACCCAACCAGTTGAAAAAGTCAGAGAAAGAGAGAGGTTTGGGGTCATCACACTATGCTCTCCATTGCGGTATATGTGGGGGGCAGGGAGAACCATGGAGGATCCTCTCTGTCCACCATTCCCAACTATCATCCTCTGGAATCTGGCCTTTGGACCAGTGGTGATGGGAAGCAATGGTTACATAATTTCCCATTTCCCATCACCTCCAGCCCCATAAGTCCTGGGTTGTAGCTTATACAGCTTCCAAGGGCCATAGGTAACCAGTGTTCCTCGTGACAGCCACATTGGCAACACAGCCTTCTCCTTCCTACTGACTCCTCCACCTTCCCTTCTTCACTTTTTCTGTTACTTACTCCTCTTTTTGGTGGGATTATAAGCCCCAATTAAATAATATGAATAAGGCCACAAATTCACCCTCAGCTTTCTGATGAACACAAGATAAAACTAAATAAATTTTAAAAAATGGTAAAAGAGAGCAAGTTTTGATTTATTTATGTATTTTTCAATGTCCTCGCAAATGAATTAACAGATCTATCTGCTGGTTTGTGACTCAGGGAGAAGCTTATTTGATGGTCCAAATGCTAAGCTGTTTGAATCCATCATCAGTCACATCTGCATGTGTTATATGACCTTCCTAGCTCTGCTCAACTTTCTTCTTTGTGTCCTGAAATGATCTTCTCCATCAGTCACTCTGTCTATACAGAGCCTGTGTAGGTTTGCATTCTCCCAGAAGCAGATTCTGAGATGAGGATGTAAGAGCAAGTAGCTTATTTTGGAAATGATCTCAGGAGACACCAGTAAGGGAGTGGGTAACTGAGATAGAGAATTAAAATTAAGAAATAAAAGGTCTGCCCATGTGAGGAAAATATTGCTGGAGAATTTTTTGAGAACGTATTTGAGAATTACCCCACCAGAAGGGTGATAGAGCTGGGGTATTGATACACCACCTCCTATTAGTTACATTGGATGGGGGTAGCTCCTGGGGATTTGTGGGGCTAATTCTCTGGTACCTTTCTAACCTTTCTTGTATCCAGGGAGAAAAGAGTAGGCTACAAAACAAGAAAAAGCTCTACGGTATCTAGTAGTCAGACCATCATGCTCTGTGATACTTAAGTTAGTGGAGTATGGATGAAATACAAGAACACTATTAAGTGTACTTTCTTCTAGTTAAGAGGCATAAAAGCAGCTCTATCTCTGATGTTCTCTGTGAGTTCTAGATTTCAGTAATCATCATCAATCCCAGCTTAATAATAAAACTACCTAGGCATATTATTTCTTTGAAAATAATATTTCCCAGGCATCTCACCAAAGAAGTTATATAAGGTGGTAAATAAACACAGGAAAATATATTCAACATCTTATATTATCAAAGAATTGCATATTAAAACAAGCTATCATTACATCCCTATTAGAATGAATAAAACTGAAAATACTAATGCTACCAAATACTGGTGAGGATGGAATGACAGAAATTCCCATTCATTGCTCTTAGGAAAGCAAAGTGGTACAACCACGTTGGAAGAGAGCCCGGCAGTTTCTTATGAACTAAATATAGTCTCACCATATGATCTAGCCATAGTGCTTCTTGGTGTTTACCCGAATAAGTTGAAAAAGTATGGCCACACAAAAATTCCTGCACACACAAATGTTTATAACAGCTTTATCCAAAATTGCCAAAACTTGAAAGTGACCAAGATGTCCTTTAGGTAAGTGAATGGATGGGTGAACATACAAATGTGCATCCTTATACAATGAACTATTCAGCAACAAAGAGAAATGAGCTTACAAGCCACAGAAAGAGATGGAGGAAACATAAATGCATATTGGTAAGTAAAAATATTATAAAAACAGTCAGAGAAAAGCTATTTATTATAGTATCCCAACTATATGACATTCAGAAAAAGGCAAAGAAAGACCAGGAATGAAAAGACCAGGCAATAAAAGACCAGGAATGGCCATGAATTTGGAATGACCCAAGAGGGGAGAGAAACACAAGAGGATTATTAGGGCAGTGAAATTATTCTGAGATACTGTAATGATGGATATACAACAGGATGGATTTGGCAAAACCCACAGAAGTATACAACACAGGGGGAATTCTAATAGAAACCATGCAGTTCAGCTTAGAATAGTGTATTAATATTGTTTCACCAATTGTAATTAATGTCTTGCACCAAGGCAAGATGTTAATTATAGGGAAAACCATGTGAGGATGGCAAGAGAGAGTACATGGCAACTCAGTATTTTCTTTAAGCTTTAAACTGCTCTAAGAAACAAGGTCTAATTTTATATGTATTCATACTAAGTAAATTAGAATTTCCAAGGGTGAAGATTAAACATTGGTATCATTCGTAGGACCCCTGGGGATGTGAATGTGCAGAGACAGTTCAGTTGCATTGGAGTAAATGTACAGAAGATTTGGGTCTCTCCCAGTAGCCTTTGTGCAGAAGTCTTTTCCCTACAGGTAATTGGTCGCTATGGCATGCTGCTTAAGGAGCAAGATAAATTTAAAACTTATGAAAGCAAATTATGTACCCAAAACTTGTGTACCCCTGTAATATACTAAAATAAGAAAAATTAGTATTTTATCTGGAATTATTAATTCTAAGTATCTGTAAATATAAAACCAATCATACACAGTTAAGCATCATTAATATTTTAACCACTGATAAAAATTTTTGCTTGCAATTTCAAGGTAAAATTTAGCCATTGCTGTTCAAAGAGTGTTTCTCCAATCATTGTTATCAGCATCACCTGGGAACTTCTAAGAAATGCAGATCCTTGGGCTCCATTCTGAATCTACTGAATCAGAAACTCTAGCAGATGGGACCCAGGAATCTGGGTGTTTTCAGCCTTTGCAGATGAAGCTTAAGTGCTAATATACGAGCACCCCTGTTCCAAACAAAGGAACAAAGTGCAAAGCCATGGTTCTAAAGCATGGCTGCAAAATGAAATTACCTGGGAAGTGTTAAAACTTAGTGATATTAAAAAAGAATAATGATATTTTTAAAATGCCAATTCTTGGGTTCCACTTACCCAAAGTGTGATTTAATTATCTGGGGCATGGTCTGGGCACTGGGATTTTCAAAACCTCCCCAGGTAAGTCTAACATGGGTGGTTTGGAAAACACTATTGGAAAGGCAGTGACCAGCTAGTTCCAGGGTTGGGCTCACCAACAAATTGAGGTCCACAACTTAACACCTTGAAGCCATCTCAGGCAGCTTCTCTTCCCCTGTCCCCATGTCCTTCAATTCATTATTACTAATACCATATTTCTGCCGACAGGCCTTTCTTTCTTTTATGATGGTGAGGGATGCAAGGTGTATCATCAGGGAAGTGTTAAGAATGCCCATTTATTTTGTAATCCTACCTCAAAGGACTATTACAGCCTGATTATATAAAGCATATTACAGTAATAACTCTCTTTTAAAAGGTGAGTTTCTAATTAAAACAATTAAATGGTGCTAGAATCTCTCTTTCCCAGTCTCATTCCAGGAAAGAGGCTAACACTGCATTTTCTAAAAGCTAAAACTATTCTTATGACATTTATTCTCTCTCTCCTTCATCCTTCCAAAAATTGCTTAGGATAGAGCTTTGGAGTTTCATGCTTAAAGAGGAAGTTGTAGGGGCTGAAAGTTAGGACTGGCTTGGAGGGTTGGAGGACTTCCTGTGCCTGGCTTGCATGTCCCAGCCAAAGAAGTGAACTTCAGATACTGAAGGTGAATGAAAATATGTACTATGGCCTTGAGAGTATTAAAGGGAAATTCTGCTGTGAGGTCTGCTGTCAGTGAAGTAGACCCTGTGTTGAGTTTTCCTGAATGGATTAATTATCTATCATTGTGTAAATTGCCACAAACATAGTATAGCAGCTTTAAACATTATACACTTAGTATCTCATAGTTAACACTCAGTTGGGTCCCCTGCTCAGGGTCTCACAGGGTGCATTCAAAGTGTCAGCTGGCTTGCATTTCTTTCTGAAGCTTGGAGTCTCCTTTTAAGCCCAGATGGCTATTGGCAGAATTCTGTTTCTTGTGGTTGTAAGACTGAAGTTTTCTTTTCCTTTTTTTTTTTTGAGACAGAGTCTCAAGCTGTCCCCCTGGGTAGAGTGCCATGGCATCACTGCTCACAGCAACCTCCTCAAGCGAGTCTCCTGCCTCAGCCTCCCAAGTATCTGGGACTACAGGTGCCCACCACAACGCCTGGCTGCTTTTTTGGTTGCCGCCATCATTGTTGTTTGGCGGGCCTGGGCTGGATTCAAACCTGCCACCTTAGGTGTATATGGCTGGTGCCTTAGCCACTTGAGCCACAGGCGCTGAGCCAGGACTGAAGTTTTCTTACCACTGGTAGTCAGTTGGGTCCATTCACAGCTTCCACATGTAACCTGAAGTTCTTTGCCACATGGTTCTCTCAAAAGATGGCAAATGACTTCTTCAAGGCCAGCAGGGAAATCTCTTGCTTCAGAGGTAGCTCAACCTCCCTCCTAAGGGATTTCCCCTAATTCATTGAGCTCACCCTGGATGATCTCCTTTTATACAAAATCAACTGGTTTGGGACTTTAAATACACCTGCACAAGTCACTTCTTCTTTGCATTATTCCATTAGCTAGAGGCAAGTAATAGCTCCTACCTTCATTTACGGGGAGGAAGTTATACAGATGTAGGGATACCAGGATGTGGGGGGTATTGGGAGTTATCCCAGGATCTGTCCCCCACACTGAGACAATCTAAGACAGAGGCCTAAAATAGTACCAGGGTTAGGTTAAAATGGTGCACTAGTAAAAGTGATAGCCTAGTAAGCCAAAGGCCTGGCCTTTTCCCTATATCCTCATTTGTAAAAGGACTTAGACTCTTGGGTGGACCATCCCCCGGGACAGAGAGCCTCAGTAATGATGAATATTAATAAAAATATTTCCAAAACTTGAATGTGAGGCCACAGATGAGTAGCTAGATTACTCAGTGTCATACAGTGGAGCAGGTGTTAAGCAAATGCAGGTTGTTACATTCATTGTCTGCTATTGATCAGAGATCTCACACTTAGTGAAGCTATATCCTATCCTGCAGATTTCTGTTCAGTAGAGATGATAATTATTTCTAATCAGATAACTTCAAAAGTTATGGTGTGTCACCCTGTTAGAAATTAACCACTTTTGTATCTAATTCAGCAATCTTATCCTAACCTGCCTTGATGAACTTGCCTTTAAATATTAATCTCATCAGATGTTCTTTGGGCTGGTTTTAACACCTTGCTGTTTCTCTCAGTGATTAATGACTTGACTAAATCTTTGACTTGTGTTCATTTTACATTTGCCTGAGTTACTATTTTATCCTTCTTGAAATTATGCTTTAATAATGAGAAGGGATTTTCTACCAACCAGGCAGGATAACAGAATTTATTTGATTCTGAAAGACTTTTAAAAATGTGAAAAATTTTCTTAATCCAATAGTATAGGGTTACATTTCACCCCTCCATAATATTCTCAAATTATAAAGCAAAATAAATTTCCTTGCCACTTTCTTTTGGGGAAAAGAAAGAAAGAAACCATCCAGTAGCCATGTAACTTTTTTCTGTTAACTTATAAAAGCCTCATGCATGGTCTGCAGATTTGAATGAATAATCCTTACTCACTAGTTGAGGCAGTAATTGTAGCCCTGGTGAAACATTGAGACTTAAGTCAAAGATTCATTGTCAGGACAAAGCATCCAGGTCAGAGCCCCTGTCAGAAGTGCTTTGCTAAAAACATCTCAGATTGAGCACTCACTGATATGACAGATTTCCAACTAAATCCTTCAAATTTGTTCAAGCACAATTTGGCCTGGTTCTTGATATTTACAGTGTAATCCACTCTCTGAACTTGAAAAACAGAGGACCTTGTTCCTCAACTAAGTTCTATAGTTGACTTGCAATGTGGATGTAGGCAGGACCCTCAATGGAGGCTCATTTTCACGATAGATAAAATAGGGACCATCCTGCTATATTGGTCACTTTGGATATTACCATGAAGGACTAAATGGATGGTGAATATGAAAGTATTTTTAAAGCTTCCAAGTAAGTTTGTTAGGATAAAGTCTTTTGTTTACCAGAGAAAGTGTGTAACTACAATTGACCTGAGCAAAAAGGTGAATATAGAAGGCTCATTCATTTTAGAAGCTCACAGGTGAGGCTGAGATCATATTCAGATGCTGACATCATTGGAATTTTTCTCTTTATCCCTATCTTTTAATAATTCCTACATCTTTTTGGTTTTGTTTTCAGACTCTCTGAAATAAAATGATGACATCAGTTAGTACGACACCCTCCTCACCTCATACCTTGGCCTCTGAGTGTCCTTAGAACTTATGATCCAGAGGGAAAACAGCACAGTTTTTCTGGATAATTCTGGCAAAAATCGTGGGGAAAACTCTAATGTCATAGGTTGCCATCACATTCCCATCCTCTCAATCATGGTAGCCAGGGAAGGGAATATGCTAATTGGCCAGAAATGAGCTTAATTCTCTCTTCTAGGGACAGAGAGTTGAAATCTACTGGAGCATATACAACAAACAGCAATGCTGTAACTGAGGAAGTGATGATTTTCCAAAGAAATGGCTACTGGATGATAACCATATGTCAATACAATAATTATCAAACAGAGAATACCAAATTTTCTTATTGCTCTCAAGACCATTGATAACAAATCAGTCCTTGTGGTATATTATACTATTATGATACTTTATACCATGGGTAGAGCTGTTAATGCCTACACCAGTGGTTCTCAACTTTCCTAGTGCCATGGCCCTTTAATACAGTTCCTGTGGGTCACGACTGTGACCTGTGGTAGGACTGCTGGTCTACACCAAATGTCCCTAAACCCTTAAGTATAATTGAATACTCATGTCTGTATTATTTTGTAGTTTTTCTGTTTGCTTCTTGTTTATCATTGAAGTTTTAATAATGCAGACTTTAATAATACTTCAAGGACCTCCTTTACCCAGTCTACTATGGACCAGGAATCTGGAAACTCATGTTAAGATAGAATTCAATAAGCATGTAGGATTTGCGAGAGACTCTCTCCTCTAAAAAAAATACATGGACATTGAGACATCTTATCTCATTGCTTAGAAGGCCTTTGTTCTTAGCCATTTTCTGATGTGTGACTTCTGGTCTTAGGGAACAAAACATTCATTCTATTTCAAAATATAGTTTACACTAAGAAATTTAGATTGGATATCTAGAATTTAGGCGTTTTATTACACTAATGAGGAAGCAGATGAATAGTGTACTTTAGGAGAAGGCTGATTATATTTCTAGCTTTTCCACTTACTGGTACATAAGGTTAGTTCTATATTTATTATTGAATCACTTTCTTTATGATTGGCACAGTTATAGATGCTACATATGTAATAAGGGCAATCGTAAGTAACTTTTCAATTTCTTTTGCTATATAACTAATTATTCATGGCAAAACGTAGTTGCTTAAAACAACCATATTCCTCACCATCCTGTAATCTCGACTGGGTTGGAGTAGGTGTTTTTTCCACTGATCTTATGTGAAATCTCTATAGGGCTGTCACTGTTTGGAGGCTAACCTAGGCCTGGTGACTTCAGGAGAGCTTGACTCACAAATATGGCCCCTAAAGCCTTGTCTTCATTTCCCTTTTCAGATAATCCGCTCATGGGGTGGCCTAGCCCAAGCTTTATTACAGCATGGCAACTGTTTCAAAAGTGTCAGTATATGGAAAAGTGAATGTGCCATTAGCCAGTCACATGACCAGGCCCATTCTCAGTGCTGGAGGGGAGTGCATGACAGTGGAGCTACTGAATGATGAGTCTCACCAGATGCTACCAGAGTGACTGTTACCCATGGGGCCTCTAACTCAATTGGTGATTTTCAAACCATGTACCTTGGTCTATTTTCTATTGCTTAGAACAGAATATATGAAAGTGGATAATTTATAAAGAAAATAAGTTTATTTATCATTTTGGAGGCTGAGAAGTCCAAGGTTAAAGGGCTACATCTGGTGAGAGCCTTCCTGCTGAAGGTGACTCTGCAGAGATCTGAGGCACTCAGGGCATCACACAGCAAGGGTGTGGAGTGTGCTAACTCAGATCTCTCTTCTTGTAAAGCCACCAGTCCCACTTTCATGATAACCATTAATCCATTACTAATCCATGCATGGATAAACTCATTCCTGAGGGCGGAGCCTTTATGACCCAAACATCTCTTCAAGCTCCCATCTCTGAGTATTCCTTCACTGGGGATTAAATTTTAACATGAGTTTTGGAGGGTTCAAATATTCATGGCAATATAGTCTTTGGATTGCCCAGAATTCTAAACAACACTTCAGGCGAAGTGAGTAAGCATCAATTTAACAATAAGAATTTCACTTACGAGAATTGGGTATTAGCCCTTAACATTTGTTGAAGGAAGCATTCAGCTGCTAAGAGTACATACATACATTTTAAAATCACTGAACTATGTGATCTCTTGTAAGTTAAGTATTTTATAATTTTGTGACTCTAGAAGTTCTCAGGCCACTTAGTTGATCTGTCCTTGGATGATAATACATGTTCTTATCTACTCCACTGGACACCTGCTAAGATGGTTGCAGTAACATCTCCACATTGCTTAGAGGTCTTTAGCAGTGACACTGAATGCATCCACTGAATTTCAATTTACTTTCTACATCACATCCTGCATGGGGAATACCTCCTCTATTTAGAAAGTTAATATCTGTAATTATGAGCACTTATGAATTCAGAGGCAGGTGTCAGTATGAAAGAAATCCATACTGTGAGCATATATTCATTTGAAATGTGCGGTCCTGTAACTGTGGTATCACTGTTTCCTGTCTTTATTCAAATAACAAGTACATTGAGCCCTTATTATATGTCAGGCATTATTGTAGGCACTTTTCATACCTCCCCTGTAATCCTTATAAAACCAGTGCAAAGTTGGTACTAGTATTATTCCTGTTGAATGAACAAAAAAGGAGATGGAGGCTTAGTAACTGATTCGAATCCATGAAGCTAAAAATTGTGTGACAGGACTGGAATGTGAATGCAGAACTTTCTGACCACAAAACTAGTCCTATTCCTCTTCACCACGTCTCAGTCCCACTCCCCATACCTCATTCTGTCCTCTTGTGACCAAGGACCTTAGCTGAGATGTCTGGCTTTAGTAGGCAGAAAAGGAATATGCTTGTCTGGGTGGGGCTGGACTCTCCAGGTCTTGCAGACAGCTCAGATTCTCGTCCTTGACTGCACATGGAGATAACTCAGGGAGTGCTTGAAAATATGAATGTCTTGGTTCAGCCTGGGCATTAGACTTTTTGAAAAATTCTCAAACAATTCTAATAATGCAACCAGGATTAAAAACTACCCACCTAGAGGAACCACAACTAAGTGTCTCCAAGATGTGTGGAGCCACATCTAGCCCTGACTATTTCATAACATTGCTTACAATACTTCTGGCAGAATGCTCTCACTTTACTTTTTTTTTTTTCCTTGAGAAACTAATCATGTTTCAACAACCAGACCCAGTGGGCAAAAAGGAAGTAATTAAGGGGAAGCAAAAAGTGTGCAAACATTCAGACCAATATGGTGAGAACATCTTGGCTCATGTTCATTAATTGCCTCTCAAGATTTCTTAGCCCATCTCTTCCACATCCTGACAGCTTCTACCTGAAGAATCCTCATTTCTTAATTCTGAGGCTCCCCCATCTACCCCAGTGCTTTTTAGTCCTCTCACTGTTAGAGGAGATAACCCAGACACTCCAGTTTTGGGGGATACCCTGGGAAATAACCGTGGAGGAGGGAATGAGGCCAGTACTCCGGTTTCAAGTTTTATTTTTTATATCCCCTAATCAAAGACAAGTCTCCCAAGGATGTGCAGTGGGCTGCAGAGCCAGCAGGGGTCACATGCGGCTTTCACAGGAGGGAGAAGTGTGTTTATTTATCTAGCTAAGACCAGTTGGCTGTCCTCACTTTATCCTACAAAACTGGTTGAATTTTAGGGTGCATGAAAAAGACCCAGAAAATCACAACAACTAAATAGGCTATGTTTATGTGACTCAAATGGGCTCAAATTCTTTCAAATTTTATCCTGTTTATTATCAGAAAAACCGATTGTGACCTATTTCCCTTTAAGCTTTCTCTACCTTGCTTAAGTGACCAATACCTAAATATTTTTTAATTGTCTGGTTCACATTTATTTTATACCACAAACTAAATTACAAGCTTCTAGAGAACAGAATTTTTCACTGGATGAGAATGTCAGCAGCTGTGGCAGCAGCCTCTTCATCTTCATAGCATTAGTTGTATAGAACTTAAACTTTTGCTGGACACTATTCTGACATTAACCATATAGGAAGTGACATGCTTTACACTTGACAACACTATGAGGAAAGTTACTACATTTTCCTTATTTTACATATTAGAAAAGTGATGCCTAGAAACATTAATGATTTCATTTACTATAGGGCAGTTGGTTAATAACTGGGGGGATACTGTAATGATCCCAAGAGTCTAGCCTCTATTCTTTACTACCTTCTGGTATATTGGTAAAAAGCAAAGAAGTTTTAGTTATTGTCAACACAGGATACATGGTTTATATTTATTTACTGTAGTCAAGAATTATATAGCACAGAAAGGTCATTGCTAAGGTTTCACAACAGTCTAAAGAAAGTACCATTCCTTAAAAAATGCATTTGCAACATATGTGATATCTATAGATGAAAATGAAATATTAATGGTACATGTTCAAATATTAGCTGTGGTCATTTGGGACAGTAGGATTTTTTTATTTGTGTTATTTTAAGGGTTTTTTGGTTTGTTTGTTTTTCTTTTTTTGGAGACAGGGTCTCATTCTATTGCCCTAGGTAGAGTACCATGGCATCACCACAGCTCATAGCGACCTCAAACTCTTGGGCTCAAGTGATCTTTCTGCCTCAGCCTCTAGAGTAGTTGGGGATATTTCACACCATGACACTTGGCTAGTTATTCTATTTTTAGTAGAGATGGGGTATGCCTCTTGGCTCAGGCTGGTCTCAAACTCCTGACCTCAAGGAATCCACCAGCCTCAGCCTCTCAGAGTGCTAGATTACAGCCATGAGCCACAAGATCCTGGCCTGTTTTGAGTTTTTAAAAAATATTTGCTACATTGAATTTTAAATGTTATTAGACAATATATGGCTATACATTGTATTTGTTATCCAAAAGTACAGAGGCAATTCATAAGAGTTTCAGGTATAATTTTCCAATACCCTTTCCCATGATGTAAGCCTACAAGAGTCAAAACAATGTAGAAAGCCAAATACAAAAAATTAGCTTCCTGGAGCTCCCACCCTCCCTCAGTAACAGTCTAGCTACAGGTCTGGCCTAGGTGAGAGGATTGGCCAAAATTCTGAATCATGTTGATAAGCTTTGACATTTACAAGAACTAGAAATTTTAATTATTCTTCTGATTTAAGTGATGGGGAATTATTTTTATTACATAATTGTGATGAGTCAAGGGCACTGCTAAGTTTTTACCTAGGAACAGTGGAAGAGAACTACCCCTGAACGTACTTAAAAAAAAAATGGCAAAAAGTACATTTATACTTGTATGATCAACCCAGTCCCACACAGTTCTGCCTTTCATTCAATGTTTACTGTCTTTTTACATATGTACATATTTATGCAGAGAGAGAGAGAGAGAAGGGAAAAGGAAACAAAGATGAAAAACCTATTTTCTGATTTAAAGATATTTGGCATAAAGTTTAATGACTGGCTTCTATCTGTGGCATTTTTTGAAGAGCTTTCTAACATGTTTTAGCTACTCTTCTACAATTTTTAGATATGAGGCTAACTGGTGCTTCTTCTGATTTTGACAACATGAGGCCTTGGAAGGATTCGGCGTTACACATTTACATATATAAAAATTTTATGGAAGGATGGACAATGTTCTCAGTTAGCTTTGTTGTCACCAAAAAAAGCTCTTCAAGTAGGGAGTTGACCATTTCAACTTGACCTTTAAAGATGGACAGACAGGTGGTATAGCCGGGTAGTCTTGTGCAAAAACTTGAGAGTTGGAAAAGCCTAGATGCAAATTCGGTTTTGAGATCTTATTAGTTGATGGACCCAGGATGATCTTTTCAAGCTAAATCGTGAAATAATGATTATTATTATTTAATTCACATTCTATTTTACCTTTTATTAAACAATTACTTTAGTGATATATAATTCTATAACTTATAATATGTAGTACTATTGATTGTAGATTTATAATAATAACACAGATGTTTGCCTCAGCATTTATGAGTATTAAAGCATATAACTCTATGGATATGCCAAGCATAGTGCCTGTGTATTAGCAAGTTTTCAAAGAATGGTGGCAGCTGCTACCATTATCAGAAACTGGCCAGACCCTAAACTAGGGGGATGATCTCCTGGGCAGACGGGAGGTATGTTTAGAACATGTTGATTGTGCCGTACAGAACCCCAGGATGGGAAAGCCATTTGGAGACTGACAGATAGACTTGAAACCCATCGATGAAAGCAAGAGTGTCAGACTGTGGCATCTTCTTCTGGACCCCTCAAGCCTTTCCTTTGGTTTCACTTGCATCCTAGCCCCTGGAATGACCCCCTGATGGCACATTATAAAGCTTTCAAGAGCAGGTCAGAGCAGGCATGGGGAAATGGAATGACCACACTAACAAGTAATAAGTGGTCCCCATCCAGCCTTTTACAAGGGAATTAATCTTTTATTAAGAGAGAAAATTATGCCCAAATGCTTCAGGGGCTTTTTACTCACAGTTACATGTGCCATGGGAAGCTCAAACTCCTCATGAGGGCCTCTGTCAAAAGCAATCTTCTAACATCTCCTTTGGAAGCTGAACCTCTACAGTGGTAGTATCATTGTTTTTATAATTTTTTTTCTTTTCTGTGCCATGTGAATGAGGAATTTGAGCATAAAATATGCTATTGAATGTTTACTAAGTCACCTATTTCTATGCAGGCTTCTAGGAGAAATTCAAAGTTGTGTGGGTGATCCTGTAAAGCAGAGGGGGCAAGCTTAAGAAAGAATTTGGGAGTTGAAGTCTGCTAGTGCTCCTTTGAAAAACTGGAGCCCTGTACAAGGTCAGACAATTAAGTTCACAAACTCATCCTAGAAAAAATGCTATCCTACATCATTGCTGAATATCACCACGACCACCTTTGAGATACTCCCAGCGCTATCTCAGTACTCACTCATGCCATGGCCTCCATCTCAGAGCTCACCTATGTTTACTCAGCCCTCATTTTGCATGATAATGAGGTGACCCTCACAGAGGATAAGATAAATGCCCTCATTAAAGCAACTGGTATAAATGTTGAACCTTTTTGGCCTGGCTTGTTTGCAAAGGCCCTGGCCAATGTCCACATTGGTAGCCTCATCTGCAATGTAGGGGCTGGTGGACCTGCTCCAGCAGCTGGTGCTGCACCAGCAGGAGGTCTTGCCCCCTCCACTGCTGCTACCCTGACTGAGGAGAAGAAAGTGGAAGCAAAGAAACAAAAATTTGAGTAATCTGATGATGACATGGGCTTTGATATTTTTGACTAAATCTTTTTTGTAATGTGTTCAATAAAAAGTTGAATTCAGCTGTCAAAAAAAAAAAAAAAAAAAAAAGAGACACTCCCCTTGGGAAACTATGCACTGATGCCTGAACCTAGTCTACTCTTCAAAGCAATTTTGAAACTTTTTCTGGAATGACCATCTGGAATGAGTGATGTTGTCATGTGAGGTTGAACAATTATGTTTGCAAACTCATCCTAGAAAAATTGCTTTGATGGGTAGACTAGGCTCTGGTGATGGTGTATAGCTTTCCAAAGATAGTACATCAAAGGTAACCTTAGTGATATTCAGCAATGAGGATGTAGCATTTTCTCTAGGATGAGTTTACAAACTTCACTATCTGACTATGTGAGGAGTCAGATGAGGAGAGGAAGGGGAGTTTGAGCCCTTTTTGAAGATGCTGGACTTTAAATACATCCAGCTGGTATGAGTTGAGAGCCTGTCTTATGCAGAGCTGCAAGAGGTCTGGACTTTGCCCTTGGAGCTCTCCTAACCTGGTGGAGGTGAAAAGACTCCTACAGGGGAATTTCAAACAAAAAGCAAGGTGCCTCCAGGGGCTGAGGCAGAGTGCTAAGGGGGAGGAGGCATGCTGATTTCCAGAAGGTGAGGTGAGCGGGGAGGCTGGACATGTAGGGGTCTGAAAGGACATTGCATGAAGAGAGGCAAGAGGAGCCTGATGCAGGTGGCAGGAGAGACCATGAGGTGGGGGGGGGTGGTTAAGAGATTTTCCTCTGCAGATGCTGAGTTTCCTTTTCAGTGGTGGAGAGCTTATAAATGGGAACAAATCTTCTGGTCCTCTGGGGAATTCTAACTATAAAAACTTGGTAGGGGTCTGCGCCTGTGGCTCAGTGAGTAGGGCGCGGGCCCCATATACCGAGGGTGGCAGGTTCAAACCCAGCCCTGGCCAAACCACAACAAAAAAATAGCCGGGTATTGTGGTGAGCGCCTGTAGTTCTAGCTACTCAGGAGGCCTGAGGCAAGAGAATCACCTAGGCCCAGGAGTTGGAGGTTGCTGTGAACTGTGAGATGCTGCCATGGCACTCTATGGAGGGCAATAAAGTGAGACTTTGTCTCTAAAAACAAACAAACAAACAAACAAACAACAAAACCCTGGGTAGTAGAATTAAATGTTAGCTAGAGTATCATTCTAGTAATTGAACGTAGAACACAGGACCATGTGGTAGGACGAGCTCAGGAGATGAACAGATAGAGACTAAATATTTAATGCTGCCCTTTCTTAGTGGGCTGACAATGGGCATGATTTTTTAATTCCTTGCGCAAAGCAGCTAATTGTAGCTTTCTTGCAGGTGGCAAGATTTCAATGAGATAGTCCCTATAAGCACTTTGTACGTTATCTGGCACATGGCATATATGCAAAAGATTTGACTGTTTTATTATTATTATTGCCCGGCCATTTCCTCTTCTTCCTAAGATAAAGTACCTACACAATAAAAATGTAGCTGATACATTAACATTGAAAATAATATCCTTGATCTCATTTGCAACCCTGGTTTCCAGGTCATCAGCCATTACAAGTGACTTTTTGGAGATGTCTCAAAGTTGGGGAAGAAGAGGAGTGGAGGCTTTGTTGGAGTTGAGGAGTCCCACGTGGCAAGTACCCTCATTCTGAGGGATCCTGAGGGAGAGAATTGCATAAGTGGGGGCATTTAGAGGGAAGGGAGGTTTTGCACAGCAGTTTTGCACATTTTATGTGTGGGCAGAACTTTTCAATGGCAAAGCCATTTCCGATAAAAGAAAAAAGAAGGCAGAGAAGGAAAGATTGGGGGTAATATAAAGAAGAAAGAAGCAAAGGAGAGAAAAAAGGAAGGAAAGAGAGAAAGTGAAGGGAAGAGAGGATGGAAGAGGGAGGGAATGTGGTTAGGAGAAGGGGAAAGGAGAAGGAGAAAGGATGGAATGAAGAAAAGAAAAAAATCAGCTCTGGCCTACTAGGGGACTGAGATTGTAACAAATGACTCCACCTACCTTTCCCTCAGAAACATTCAAGCCAAGAATAAATGCCTGTGAGGGATTCCTGGTGACTGAGTTAATTCATGGCATTTGAAATCCCTCTAACTCCATCTTTTTATGACACTTTGGGCTTTGAATAATGTAGATGACCAGAAAATGCAAATATGTAGAATGATACCTTTGTTGTTGTTTTACTACAGTCATAGCTTTCAAGTCCGAAAAAGCAAAACTAAATTGTTTTCCAAAGTCATTACATCTATAAAATGTGACATATCATTACTGCATGTCCAAAGCTGGCAGATACACTGTTTTATTCTTTCAAGTTTTTGTAAATACACAACATTTATGATCTAGTTTCACTGCAGTCCAGCATTATTGAACATTCAGAAGTCATTTCTTTATCCAAAATAGCAACCAAATGAGATTTTTCACTTAGGGCAACTTAATGATATATCATTTGCCCATGAATCCTTATGTGCTAGTGGAATTTAAGAAAAAATGTCCCGTTTCCTAAAGAGTGTGGGCCTTTTTAAGAAAAGCATATATGAAGAATGTCACCCCTCCTTTTGTAGAATTTGACTTCTCCTCCCTTAAAAGAGTAGCTTTCACTCCCAACCAGGGTTCAGGTCTTGCATATCTTATTAATTTTGCCATTGAAATGTACAGGGTGTCTCAAAAGTCACTATACATAGAAAAATTATAACAACAGATATCTTGGACCATGTTTACCATGAGTGGGAGAGAGAACCTTGTGTGTGTGCAGAAAGAGATGGTCAAGATGTAAAGAATATTTGGTGAAGATTTTGTAAATATTTTATGACGTTTTGTAATGAATATTTTGCATATCAATGTACATTTGGCTATGGACATACTATATTAGCATTATAACTGGGGCATTTCTTACATTATTGTCCTTCATTTAAATTGCATTTTCCAACTTACTCTAACCCTGAGGACAAACATGCATTACTAACCCTCTGGAAAGGGTTTCCCCAGAGAAGCATAGCTCAGCTTCCTGTACAAACAGGAGGTTTGAACACCTGCTGGGTTTAGATCAGTGCTTCTCAACCTTCCTAATGCCAGGACGTATTTTCATTGTTACAAAGGGGTTGCAACCCACGGGTTGAGAAATGCTGGTTTAGATTCTGTTATTGATCATGCAGATCTGAGGACATTTATAGGCACCGATGTTTACTATTTTGTTATGTATCTGGGGTGATGTTTTATTTATCCTTGGATGCAACAGCTAAGATTTGAATAAGCAACCACCTCCACAGCTTTGTAGAGGCTCCGTACTCTAGAATAGAAAGGTTTTCCATGGGCATGGTTTATTCTGTTATCAATCAGCACATTTTCTTATAAGTATGCCTTTTTCTTTAAAAATATTATACAATAAGAAATCATAAATGTTGTACAACTTTGATTTAAAGATAAGGTGGGTGGAAAGCTAAGGCATGCCATAGCAGAGCTCTCTGTACAAAGGGAAGGCATATCTGATTTCGCTATGAGTTATGAAAATTCATGAGGTGAAGAATTTCTACTAGATGTTTATTTAAGGGAACTACATGGTGGCTAATTTCAAGTCAATAAAAAAGTGTGTTGTCATTTTATGGACCTTGCAAATGGGCAAATGACCTTTAATATGAGGAATGAACTCTAGCTATGTTGGCTTAAATATGGGGAGCAGTGAGTCAGACAGGTTATTGATCTGTAAAATGAGGCTGATCAGAGCTTATAGTAGAAGCTTTTAGACATCCTCAAGCCCATTCTCCTTACTTTTAAAGAAAAGAAAATTGAGGCTTAGGAGAAATGCTTGTGAAATGCCTTGCTGGCAGATCAGGACCTAGAACCTGGGCCTTCTTAGACACTACTCAGTCTGCTTGGCCCACCTGATCTAGGGGAACTTTCCTACAGCTTTGGGATGTGCCCAGGACCCCCACAGGTTCAACCTGAGTTAGCCGGGGTGGCTCACCTGACCATTAGAACAGGTGATGTGGAACCATGCATGAGGGCTGACCTTTACCATAGAGGGTATGCTGCTCAATCTTGATTTAATCCGGTTGGGGGACAATGCTGGGTTAGTTCTGGAATGCCCTCTGGCCTTGATGCTGTGAGTGCCTACCAGGGTCCAGGGTATACTTAATGAATGTATGTGGAATGGCTGTATGCTTGACCATCTTGCTATACTCTTTTGCAATAATGATCTTAATAAGTCAGTGCTTTTATTATACATGTATTCCATGCCAATATTAGTCTTCATAATACCTCATTCCCTGTAGGGTCAAGTTCAAATGCCCATCTTCCACTTAAAGCAATTACAAGTGCTCATGGGAAAGCAAAACTCAGTGGAAAGCAACTAGCAGGGAGTGGGGAGGAACAAGTCAAACTGATGGGTACTATGAACACTCACTGGGTAATGGACACACCTCTAGGCAGGACTCAAGCACCACAAAAGTGAGCCATGTAACCTAAAACATTTGTGTCCCCTTAACATTTTGAAATAAAAAAAAAAATTGTTACATTCCTTTGCCCCTTATTTATCTTAATTTGAACAATCTTTGTGCCCTATATTAAAATCTTGCTTCTTATATGTAACCTTCTTTGATGAGCCTAAACTTATTTGCCTCTCTCTGAAGTCAGATTATACATAGTCCACAATCAAGGTGGCCAGCACATGCCATGGAGTTCACACTTCTAGGAACCATTCTCATGCAATAAGACCTGAGAATGGGTAGCACAAATTCTGGGTGCATGTCTCAGAAACTCAGTAAGGAGGTTTGAGTTCCACTTGCCCAAAGTGGAGACCTGCTATATAAGAGCTTTTACTAAAAATAGTTCACAATTTTTTTTTTTTTTTGAGATGGAAACTCAAGCTATGGCTGTAGGTAGAGTGCTGTGGCTTCATAGCCCATAGCAACCTCTAACTCGGGCTCCAGCAATCCTCTTACCTCAGTTTTTCTATTTTAGTAGAGATGGGGTCTCACTTTTTCTTAGGCTGGTCTTAAACTCTCTGCCTTGGGCTCCCAGAGTACTAGGATTACAGGTGTGATCCACTGCACCCGTCCAGTTCACAAACTTTTTTGAATGAGCCTTTTTCTTCTTCTGTCTCACTTTTTTTCACATCCTCGTTTGTGCCTCCTAGGGTTGTGTTCCCAACATGCTACCTGTACCTAAGTCCATTTTTCAAGGTGTGCTTTAAAGGAACCCAAAGTAATACCCTATATTTTGAAATACTTAGAAAATCACAAAGTGCCCATTATAGAGCTATTCACTCATAGGAGCTAAAATTATACAGATTAAATAAATGGACAAATGGAAAATAAGTTTTAAAAAATGCCCTATGTCAAAATAATCTTCTTGTCTTCTCTGTGGCTGTTGTATTATACTAAGCTCTTTACTCATGATTAGCAATGTGGATACTTCAGAGTTTCTATTTATTCTCAATTATGCTCTCATTAAAGACCTGTGGTCACCTTGCCCACGTTTCCTTTCCTGGTTGGGCACTCATTCCCCGGCTGCTGTGCTGGCTGTCACAGGAGCCCCTTCTCTGAACACTTCTCCTCAGCTGAGGGAAGCAGCCTCTTCTAGGAGGTCATGTCCACCCACCAGAGCAGCAATTGAATGACTGACATGGGGACACCAAAGACAAGTTCTCTCATCTCCAACAGGCTCTATAGTAAACTTCATACTATGGAGCTCCTGTGGGATCAGGTTTAAGTTAGCTGGTACCATGTTAGCTCATCTTACATTCCCCCACCCCCACCTGCTCTATCCAGTTTCCCACATTCTCTTTCACCTGAGAGCCCCCCTTAGTACATCAAATGGATTTGAATCCTCTGCTTATCGAGAATCTGATTTAAGACAGGTCCTGGTATCTGCTAATCTTATCTTCTAGGGCTTTTCCTTTCAAAATCTCTTTATCTACTATTATCTATTATCTACTACTTTAAATAGATAACTATTTTAAATTCCACATGAACTCTGTAATCTACTATTATCTACTATCTACTATCTACTATTACAAATCTCTGTAATCTACTATTATCTATTATCTACTATCTACTATTACATTTCTCATATAATGTAATAATTTATACAGTGTGGCCATAACATTCATGTGCACTTTAAATAGATACCTATTTTAAATTCCACATGAACTTTATGGCTACCTTGTATATTAAAATATATTGCAGAAACTTCACCTATGCAATAGGTAATACCTTCTGCTCTTTATCATCATTTCCATCTCTCCCCATAAAAAGAATGATATTTGGCATTTCTCTGTGGAATCAGCTAATAGAGGTGGAGTAGGAGACTTTGTTTAGTACCTGGAATGAGATGACTATGGAATTTCTCTGGAAAGCATACATCAAATTTCTTGTGTGAAAAATAATATATTTTCTCTTTTTCTTGCCATATAAATTTTACTGAGGCATTATGTAGAATAGCATCTAATATAGCTTGCTAATAATTTATAAGAGGCTACTGTGAGGTTAGAATTATTTTTAGTTGTCTGGTTTCTTTTGCAATTGAAGAGAACAAAGCAGCTAGAAAGACCAAAAACAACTTTTTAATTCCCTAGGGCCTTGTTTAATGGAGTGTATGCAATCAAATTTCAACAACCCGTGACAAGATTATCTATTGCAGTGCTTCTCAGACTTTAATGTGCACGTGAGTCACTCAGGAATCTTTCTTAAAAGCATATATTTTGATTTACTATGGCCAGGATAGTAGTTGAAAATCTACATATCTGAAAACTCCTCATAAGATGATGAGGCTAATTGTCCACAGACCACACCATAAGTATCAAGGTCTTATATTTGGGAGTGTTGTTGTTCTGTGACTAGTTGGTAATATAATCTAAAGATAAAACTGAAAGTTGTCTTAGTCTTGTTTGTATTAGTATAAAAGAATATCTGAGGCTGGGTAATATGTAAAGACAAAAAAAGGTTTATTTGGTTCACAATTCTGAGGGCTGAAAAGTTCATAATTGGGCATATACATTTGGTAACAAGAAAGGAAGTAAGAAAGAGGAGAGCGGTGACAGCTCTTTTTAACAACCAGCTCTTATGGAAACTAATAAAATCTGAAGTCACTCACTCCTGAAGGAGGACACTAGTCTCTTCATAAGGGATTCATCCCAATGACTCAAACACCTCCAAATAAGCCTGACCTCCCAACATCCCCACATTCAGGATCAAACTTCAGCATGAGATCTGATGAGGAAAATAACCCATATACAAACAAACCATAGCAAAAAATCTCACTTTGAGGTCTTTCATAATTATGCAGCCTAAGCCCAAGTGACCTCATGGCCCATTATAATAATCTTTGACTCCAAAGACACATAGTGATGTTGCATATGCTATGAAATAGAGCAAATGTTGCTTTTTTTTGTCAATTAAGTTTTTAGAAGGGATCAGGCTGAGACTAGATTTCTTCTGAATACACACCTTCACCTAGTTTTCAGAAAAGACTGTCACATTAAATGTTAAGAAAAGAAAAATAAACACAGTCAATACCAGGATCATGATATGTCTGATTTACAACAACAAAAATTTTTTTTTCCCTTTTTTTTTTTTTTAATTGAATGGTAACTGTGTACATTGATGCACTTTGGG
>NW_003852420.1:3764991-3829140 GCF_000181295.1 Otolemur garnettii
TGCTCACCATCCTTAATCATCAGAGAAATGCAAATCAAAACTACTTTGAGATATCACCTAACTCCAGTAAGATTAGCCTATATCACTAAATCCCAAAACCAGAGATGCTGGCATGGATGTGGAGAAAAGAGAACACTCCTGCACTGCTGGTGGGAATGTAAACAAAAATCTTTTAATTGTATCATACCTTGCTTATTCTTTGGAACTACTAGTCTACAGTGGAAAATTTTACTCTTAGATTTTGCAAAGACTCATCAAGGTCCAGGCACTATGTTCACATAATACACTGAAATCACAGCCTTATTTAGCTATACTTCTAGAATTCTCTAAGTCTAGGGTTGGAACAAATTTGTCCCTTCTAATAAAATGAGTATTCACAATGTTCATAGAGCTAGGCTATGACACATATAACTTATTGTTTCCTAATAGGCCGAGCAGTGAAACAAAATACTTTTTAACTCTTTAAATTCCCCCCTCAACAGATGCAGAGCAAGATGGTAGAATAGAAGGATTGTTCAGCTGAGCTCTCCTAGAATGACTGGGGAAAAAGAGAGAACCCAGACATACCTGGCACGGGGACCTTACCCAGAGTCGTACCTCAGGGAGCACAATGAGGAGGTGGTGAGCTGGATACAGAGTATGGTGCAAAGCAGTGGAAATTTGATGACTAAGGCAAGTGATTGTGATCCACTGGAATTGGCTGGCTCCCTATGGAGGTCCAGGATAGGAGGAAGCCTTTTTGAAGTTTTCAGTTGCTGAGGGAAGCTGTGGTTGAGTGGAAAACTGGGAAAAGTGGGTAGACTCAAACCATATACAGGAATCAGATTTGAATGCCTGTTGGAGTGGATTTGCAATCAGTTTTGTGGCTGACGAGATAGCCATACTGAGAAGGCCTTGGTAGCCAGGAGGCTGCCATTGTGGGAAGGTCATGAAGAGGTCTTTAGCATGGGAATAATGCATGGCTGTCTTAATTCTGCCTGCTGGATCAGAACTCCATGTTTGGGACAGGCTGAAGGACTCCCAAACCCCATGGGAACTGGAGTCAGGGGTCATTGTGATACCTGCTCCTGAAGGAAGAAAAGAGTAAAATCTCTAATTTCATCAATCAGAAATGGTAAAGACGAAATAACAACAGATCCCTGAGAAAATGAAAAAATCTTTGATGAATATTATAAGAAACTTTATTCTCAGAAATATGAAAATCTAAAGGAAATTGACCAATACTTGGAAGCATGCTATCTTTCAAGACTTAGCCAAAATCAAGTGGAAATGTTGAACAGGCCTATATCAAGTTCTGAAATAGCATCAACTATACAAAATCTACCTAAAAAGAAAAGTCCGAAACCAGATGGCTTCATGTCAGTATTCTACCAAACCCTCAAAGAGGAACTAGTACCTATAATGCTTTACCTTTTCCAAAATATAGAAAAAGAAGGAATACTACCCAGCACCTTCTATGAAGCAAACATCACCTTGATCCCCAAACCAGGAAATGACCCAACAAGAAAAGAAAATTATAGACCAATATTGCTAATGAATATTGATGCAAAAATATTCAACAAGGTCCTAACCAACAGAATCCAGCAACACATCAAACAACTTATACACCATGAACGAGTGGGTTTTATCCCAGGGTCTCAAGGCTGGTTCAATATATGTAAATCTATAAATATAATTCAGCACATAAACAAATTAAAAAACAAAGACCATATGATTCTCTCAATTGATGCAGAAAGAACTTTTGATAACATCCAGCATCCCTTCATGATCAGAACACTTAAGAAAATTGGTATAGAAGGGACATTTCTGAAACTGATAAAGGCCATCTACAGCAAACCCACAGCCAATATTGTATTGAATAAAGTGAAATTGAAATCATTTCCACTCAAACCAGGCAAAGTTGTCTGTTGTCTCCACTGCTCTTTAACATTGTAATGGAAGTTTTAGCCATTGCAATTAGAGAAGAAAAGGTGATCAAGGGTATCCATATAGGGTAAGAAGAGATCTAACTTTCACTCTCTGCAGATGATATGATTGTATATCTGGAAAACACCAGGGATTCTACTATAAAACTCTTAGAAGTGATCAAGGAATACAGCAGCATCTCAGGTTACAAAATCAAAACTCACAAATCTGTAGCCTTTATATATACCAACAATAGTCAAGCTGAAAAAACAGTCAAGGACTCTATTCCGTTCACAGTAGTGCCAAAGATGAAATGTTTGTCCCTAACAAAGGACGTGAAAGATCTCTATAAAGAGAACCATGAAACTCTAAGAAAAGAAATAGCTGAAGATGTTAACAAATGGAAAAGTGTACCATGCTCATGGCTGGGAAGAATCAACATTGTTAATATGTCCATACCACCCAGAGCAATATACAATTTTAATGCAATTCCTATTAAAGCTCCTTTGTCATAATTTAAAGGTCTTTAAAAAACAATACTTCATTTTATATGGAATCAGGAAAAAGCTCAAATAGCCAAGACATTACTCAGAAATAAAAACAAAGCAGGAGGAATTACGCTATAGCATGGTACTGGCAGAAAAACAGAGAGGTAGATTTATGAATAGAGAACCAAGAGATGAACCAAGCTATTTACTATTATTTGGTCTTTGACAAGCCAGTTAAAAACATTCATTGGGGAAAAGATTCCCTATTTAACAAATGGTGCTGGACAAACTGGCTGGCAACCTGTAGAAGACTGAAACTGGACCCACACCTTTCACCATTAACTAAGATAGACTCTCACTGAATTAAAGATCTAAACTTAAGACATGAAACCATAAAAATACTAGAAGAAAATGTAGGGGAAACACTTAAAGAAATCACCCTGGGCAAATATTTTATAAGAAGGACACCCCCCACCCCCCGGACAATTGAAACAGCATCAATTGAATCAATTGAAGCAGCAATCAAAAATACACTACTGGGACCTGATCCAACTAAAAATCTTCTGCACAGACCTCAGAGAACACAGTAAGTAAAGCAAGCAGACAGCCCTTAAAATGGGAGAAGATATTTGCTGGTTATGTCTCCGATAAAGGTTTAATAACCAGAATCCACAAAGAACTCAAACATATTAGTAAGAAAAGAACAAGTGACACCATCTCATGGTGGACAAGGAACTTGAGGAGAAACTTCTCTGAAGATGACAGGCGCATGGCCTACAGACACATGAAAAAATGCTCATCATCCTTAATCATCAGAGAAATGCAAATCAAAACTACTCTGAGATATCATTTAACTCAAGTAAGATTAGCCCATATCACAAAATCCCAAAACCAGAGATGTTGGTGTGGTTTGGAGTAAAGGTAACACTTCTACACTGCTGGTGGGAATGCAAACTAGTATGTTCCTTTTGGAAAGATGTTTGGAGAACACTTAGAGAACTAAAAATAGACCTGCCATTGGATCCTACAATTCCTGTACTAGGTATATATCCAGAAGACCAAATATCACACTATAACAAAGATATTTGTACCAGAATGTTTATTGCAGTCATAATTGCTAAGTCATGGAAGAAGCCCAAATGCCCATTGATTCACGAATGGGTCAATAAATTGTGGTGTATGTACTCCATGGAATATTATGCAGCCTTAGAGATAGATGGAGACTTTATCTCTTTCATGTTTACATGGATGGAGCTGGAACATATTCTTCTTAGCAAAGTATCTCAAGAATGGAAGAAAAAGTATCCAATGTACTTAGCCCTACTATGAAACTAATTTATAGCTTTCATTTGAAAGCAGTAACCCAATTATAGCTCAAGATTATGCAGAAAGGGAAAACGGAGGGAAGGGAAGGGGGAAAATGGGTGGAGGGGAGGTAATTGGTGGGACCACACCTATGGTGCATCTTACAAGGGTACATGTGAAACTTACTAAATGTAGAGTGTAAATGTCTTAACCCAATAACTAAGAATATGCTATATTAACCTGTTTGATGAAAATATTTCAAATTGTATATAAAACCAGCACATTTCCCCCCACGATTGCATTAATGTACACAACTATGATTTTATAAAAAAAAAAAAAAGGTGAACTTCAGACTAATTTCACTAATGAAGAGAGATGCAAAAATTCTCAATAAAATTCTAGCCAATAGATTACAGGTACACATTAAAAAAATCATTCATCATGACCAAATAGGTTTCATCCCAGGGATGCAGGTCTGGTTTAACATACACAAGTCCATACACATAATCCATAGCAACAGAAGCAAATACAAAGACCATATGATCCTCTGAATAGATGCATAAAAAGCATTCAATAAAATTCAGCATTTTCTCTAATTAGATCACTTAAGAATATAGGCATTAGTGGCCCATTTCTTAATCTGATCCACACCATCTACAACAAACACACAGCTATGTTGAATGGAGGACAACTGAAAGCTTTTCCAGTTAGAAGTGGAACCAGATAAGGTTGTTCTCTATCTCCAGTACTATTCAACATAGTGCTGGAAGTTCATGTCAATACAATCAGGCAAGAGAAGGAAATAAAGGTCATCCAAATGGATGCAGAGGAGGTCAAACTCTCACTCTTTTTTTTTTTTTTTAAATTTATTTATTCATTTTTATTTATTTTGCAGTTTTTGTCTGGGGTCGGGTTTGAACCCACCACCTCTGGTATATAGGACCAGCGCCTTACTCCTTTGAGCCACAGGCGCTGCCCCCAAACTCTCACTCTTTACCAACGATATGATCTTATATTTAGAGAACCCCAAAGACTCAACCACTAGACTCCTGGAAATGATCAAAATATATAGCAAAGTCTTAGGATATAAATCAATGTTCACAAATCAGTAGCCTTTGTATATGCCAATAAGAGCCAAGATGAGAAGCTAATCAAAGACACAATTCCCTTTACAGTGGCTTCAAAAAAAAAAATGAAAAAATTGGAATATACATAACAAAAGAAGTGAAGGACCTCTACAAAGAAAATTATTAACCCTAAGAAAAGAAATAGGAGAAGATATTAACAAATGGATGAACATACCATGTTCATGGCTGGGAAAATCAAGATTGTCAAAATGTCTATACTTCCCAAAGTAATTAAAATGCCATCATCATACATCTAACATCTATGTTTTATATGGAACCAGAAGAAACTCTTGTATAGCCAAGGCAATTCTTAGTAATAAAAACAAAGCCATAGGTATCACCCTACCAGACTTTCAGCTATACCAAAGAGACATGATGATCAAAACAGCATGGCATTGGGACAAAAATGGAGATATTGACATTTGGAACCAAATAGAAAACCATGAGATGAAACTAACATCTTACAGCCATGTGATCTTTGATAAACCAAACAAAAACATACACTGGGAAAAAGAATCCCTATTCAATAAATGGTGTTGGGAAAACTGGATAAGCACATGTAAAAGACTGAAACTGGACCCGCAACTCTCATCACTTACAAAAATTGATCCAAGATAGATAAAAAATTTAAATCCAAGGTATGAACAATAAAAATCCTTGAAGAAAGTGTCAAGAAAACACTTGAAGATATTGACCTAGGTAAAGAGTTTATTAAGAAGACTTCCATGGCAATTGCAACAACAACAAAAGAAGTAAATGGGACTTAATTAAACTGATAAGCTTCTATAAAGCTAAGGAAACAATAACCAAAGCAAATAGACAACCTTCAGAATAGGAAAATATATTTACATATTATAAGTTGGAAAAAAGCTTGATATGTAGGATCTACAGAGAATTCAAATTAATCAACCAAAAAAGACCCAACAATCCCATATATCACTAGGAAAGAGACATAAGTAGATCCTTCTCTAAATAAGACTGGTGAACAGCTAACAAACATGAAAAAATGCATCATTTCTAATCATCAGAGAAATGCAAATCAAAACTATCCTGAGATATCACCTAACCCCTCTGAAAATGGCCCACATCACAAAGTCTCAAAGCTGAAGATCGTGGCATGGATGTGGAGAGAAGGGAACACTTTTACACTGCTTGAGGGACTGCAAAACAATACAACCTTTTTGGAAGGAAGTATGGAATATCCTGAAAGAACTTAAATTAGACCTCCCTTTTAATCCTGCAATCCCAGTAGGGAAAAAAAAAAACAAAAAACTTTTTAGCATAAGTACATAGGGTATCTACAAAAATAAAAGAACAAATAACTTTAGAGATAAAAGTCTGAAACTTTTTCTCTTATGATCAGGAACATGACAAGGGCGTTCTTTTCAATGTATACTAGAGATGTATGTATGTATGTGTAGTCTAAGCAATTAGACAAGAAAAAAATGAGCAATATAAAGGAAAAAGTAAACTTCTGTATATTTGTAAATAGTATGGTCTTTTATGTAGAAAAATGCCAAGGTATCCATAAAAATCTATTAGAGCAAATAAACAAATTCAGTAAGGTTGTCTGATAGATCAACACATAAAAATTACTCAGAACAAATATTTATTTATTGATAGAATCTCATTTTCATTCTACTGAGGGTGACAAAATAAGACTCTATCTCAAGAAAAGAAAAAAGCCAATTGTGAAAACTGAAGTTTATATTCATCATGCACAGAAAGTACTTCAATAAATTTTATTTGAATAAGTAAAACTGAGAATGTAAACATTTGGATGACAGGACCCTGATCTTATCAGGAGTAATGGCTATCTTCATATGGATTTTAAAAACTGCAAAAATATGCATCAAGGGCTTTTGACTTACCAACAAATGCATCACAGAGTCCACATACTTCTCCATACCCTGAACTCCTGCTTGAAAACTTACAGAATGGGAAAAGATATTTACGTATTATGAATCGGACAAAAATTGATAACTGCAAAGTACAGAACCTAATGAGGCCAGTTTTCTCCTCTGGTACTGCCTCCTAGGCTCAGAGGAAAATTATACTTCATTTCTCTTAGGATTAATATAGTTTTCTCCCAAATAGAATTTCCTAGGCCTATGACAGAAGAAATTAAGGCAGGACTAACCTGTTCACTTGAAGTGGAGCCTTTTGAGGGTAGGGTCTCAAATCCTCAATACTCAAAGTAGTCATTCTGTAACATTTACTGAACATCTTCTGTGTGCTCCAGCTCTGAAGTAATTTCTTTAATCATCACAATACCAAGGAAACATACTCTCCTTGCAAATAATGGATTTGCTTGGCCAAGTAACATTTTACATCTGGTAGCTAGAATGATGCTTGACATGTACCAGGCAAGCAATAAACTAGTTGATTGGCTGAATGACCTGAAAAATTCTACTTTCCTTTCTCTGGCACAAGATTACATATCAGAATAAGTCAGTTAGAGAAAAATCAGGTCTAATTTTTATAAAAGTAGGTCATTTACGAAGTATAGCAATGAATTATTGACACATATTACATGTGTCCTGGAATACTTCTGGCTGAGAACCACTGTCCTTAGGGTAGCCAGATTTAGCAAATGAAAATATAGCATGCCTAGTTAAACTTGAATTTCATAGAAACACCACACACGATTTCACTATAAACCCAATGCACTACTGGAACACACTTATCCTAAAAAATTATGTGCTGTTTTTCCTGAGATTCAAGTTTAACTGGATAGCCAATGTTTTTCTTGGCAAACTTAGCTTTACCAGGTCATGCTCTCTCCCAACACAATAGCAGGATACAAAGGATGTTGGTTGAATGAAAAAATAAGTAGATGAATAGATAAATGAATGAACAAATATTTATTTATTGATAGAATCTCATTCTCTTTTTTGAGTACTGTATTTAGGTAATGTCGGCATGTATCCTATTTCACATCATCTGAGACACCATCATGTCCCTGGAATCAGAGCTTATAATTGGGAGCCAAGATGGTCATTTGACCTGGGCTCTATAGTCACAAAGGGTTTAATTTTATGCTTTCAATATTATCTTTAGATTGCATTATCACTGGGATGAGAGTGGCATTATATCTTATTAATTAGTCCACACCATCAGCCTTGTATTAGTTTCCTACAGCCACTGTAACAATTGACTATAAACTTTGCTATTTAAAACAACACAAATTTATTTTCTTACAATTTTGGAGATCAGAAGTCTGAAAATGTGTTTCAAAAAACTAAATCAAGTGGTTGGCAGAGTTGTATCTTTTTGTGGAGGCTCTACTTGTGTGCTTTGGCACATATGTGTGCTGTGAGAGGATCTTAGGCATGCCATGAAAATTTTTAAAGATCATCAATTGAATTACATTTGAAAGAAGTTCAAAGAATAGTAAGGACATTCTTTTTTTACTCTTTTTTCTTTTTGAACAACATATTTTAAATGTACTATGGAAATTTAACTATAGGTTCAAGTATGCAGTGAGATAAAAAGGGTTGACAAACACTGTTCTAGAGGAAATTGTATCCATTGCTTTTTCCATTTTCCAGAAGCTACATGCATGCCTTGGTGTGCCTCCTTCCAATGATAGCATCTCTCTAGCCTCTGCTTATATACTCACATCTCCTTTTCTGAGTCAGAAACTCCTGTTTCCCTTTTATAAGGACCCTTGTTACATTGGGCCCTCTCAGATAATCCAGATGACCACCTCCTCTCAGGATTCTCAATTTAACATTCCTGAAAAATCCCATTTATTATGTAAGGTAACATTCACAGGTTCCAGTGATTAAACCATAGACATCCCAGTCCTTGTTTGCCTACAATAAGACTGTGCGTTTATATGTGATGATATTGCATAGTGTTAACTCGTTAAATATAAGCTTTTAAAAGTATCAATATTTTTACAACATCTTCTGTTTCTTTTTTTGTTTTTAATATTTTTGGAGCCTTTTTTGACTACAGAGAAGTCTTCCTTGAAGCAACATGGATTCATATATCAATAATGGAAGAGCTGTATTGTTTGCTGCACCAAACCAATGGTTCACAATATTAACTGCAAATTTTCAATGTCAACTCAGATTTTTTTTTTTTAAGTCTCAACTCCAAGGCTGGGTACCAAATTAACTTACTCAGGATCCCGAGGGAATAGATCCAGCTTTGGTATTTTTAAATGCTCCCCAAATGATTCCAGTGAGTGTCCAAAATTGAGTATCACTGCACTCAAGTTAACCTTTCACTGATGAACTAACCTGTTTTTTTCCCCTCCACTCATTCCCTATTTTCTCTTCCAGAGTATTTTTATGACCTTTCTATAAGTGTGTCTGTTTCCCTTATTGGAGCATATTATTTTAATCACATCATATTCAATGGTAAAAGATAGATACTCTCAAAACAATGAGTATGGTGTGGCTTAATGTGTACAGTGCTGTTCTGGGAACAAAATGAAGCTTTATTTTGCCACTAAAACTTCTTGATAGTGTAAGTTCTTGACCTTTCTGATCCTAGTTTTTCTCTCTGTAGAATATGGGGTTTAGAATAAAACTATGATCTTTTCTATTTATAAACACCAGGATTCTAAATATAGGAAGTGGAACATGGTTTTAGGGCAGGAGTTCTAGATCCCAAATCAGATGATTAAATCTGATTTTGTTAAAGATATTTTGTCTTAGTTTTGTTTCCTACCAAGGAAGAATCCCAGGCAAGGATTTGAGTGTGAGTGAGTGATTTAGGAAGTAATCCCAGGAAGCATCAGCACACCAAGGCAGGTGATATAGGTGGATTCTCCAGATTATTGCCATTGTGGGAAACTGGAATTTAATCCTCCCAAAGGATTAAATTTGAGAGGATTAAATTCTGGGAGCCAGTATACAACATTGGCCACAGAGTTAACACATCAGAAGGGAGAGGGAGCTGAGGGTGAGAAACTGAGTTTTGATTTTGGTCAGTCATTGGTCCGTGACTGCTCCTAGAAGAAGTTAATTCTCTAGCCCTTTTAGTTTGCTGTGCTTGAGGGCAGAGAAGTTTGGTAGGAAGAGAAGCCCTTGGGCACAGAGATGTAAATGCTGACATTTGGATGTCAGGTAACGTGCACCACAGGGTTGAGGCCAAAGGAGACATAAGCAGATGCCAATGTGGTTCTTTCCTAAAATAGCAATACATTCTTCCTCTGTAGGTTTAGTAAAAGCATTTGAAAAATAAATGGATTAACATTTCTGAAGCACACTGAGGACCTATCCTACCTTTTGGGAGCTGTGGGCAGAGTACCGAGATAAACATATTCTCTCTGTTTAAAAGGCTCTCTTGGGGCAACACCTGTGGCTCAGTGGGTAGGGCACTGGCCCCATATACTGAGGGTGGTAGGTTCAAACCTGGCCCGGGCCAAACTGCAACAAAAAAATAGCTGGACATTGTGGCAGGTGCCTGTAGTTCCAGCTACTCTGGAGGCTGAGGCAAGAGAGTTGCCTAAGCTCAGGAGTTGGAGGTTGCTGTGAGCTGTGTGACTCCAGGGCACTCAACCTAGAGCAAGAAAGTGAGACTCTGTCGCTACAAAAAAAAAAAAAAAGGCTCTCTTGGATTTTCTCAGAAAACACTTGGAAATTTTCAGTTTATTTGGGCACCATTTAGTTTTGGGCCACTACATGATAACTTTTCTCAAATATGGAGAGGGTAAGGAGCCAAATTTTCAATACTGCAAGTTAATGAAAATAAATAATAACATTCAGATATTGGCAAATTATGTAAACATTAAAGATGAATGATGTTGCTGGTATGTATGTTGTGCGGCTCATGTCTTAGCCCAAAGTGCTGATATTTGTCCTTTCCACACCTATGGCAAAGCCTTCAGACATATATATAGGAGCACATAGATTTATTTTCTCTCCACTGGATAAAAAAAATATTACCACTGTTGCTCAGGTTCACCATAGCTATGTTCTTTGTCCATGTCTTATTATACAGCACGAGCAAGATAGTCTGACTTCTTTGTTTTTTTCAAATGACTGGCATTTATTAATTAACCACCATTTGTTTACTTTCCTAAGACTTCTTTTTTTAAAAAATTAAATCATAGCTGTGTACATTAATGCAATCATGGGGTACAACGTGCTGATTTTATATATAATTTGAAATATTAGCCTTCAGTGCATTTTCTTAGTTACTGTGTTAAGACATTTATACTCTACACCTAGTAAATTTTACAGATACCCTTGTAAGATGCACTATAGGTGTGGTCCCACCACTTACTCTCCCTCCACTTATCCTCCCCACTCCCCTCCCATTCTAGAACATTCTTGATACTAAGGGATTTAATTTTTTTTCTATAGAAATGGGGTCTTGCTATGTTGTCCAGGCTGGTCTCCATGTCCTGGGCTCAAGTGATCCTTCCACCACAGTCTCCTGAATAATCTGGACTACAGGTGTTCACCAAAGCTCCTGGCTGAGATTTTTATTTTAAAAGTTGGGTATGCAGGGTAGATTTATTTCCAACTTTAAAATCTCGCCTAGAATTTCTTCTCTATCATAAGTGATTAAAAATATTTTGGCTTCAAATGCATTACTAGTGATCTCTCTTTAAGGGCATCTGAGAATTTCACCATATTGCTGAAGGAAGAGCAGAGTCTATGAAGCAGATCCCATCGAATGCAAAATGGAAGGAAGGCCAGAGGCTAAGGGTATGGAAATAGGGCAACGGGAGGGGGGAGGAGCATGGGCCCCCACATAAATGAATCTATGGCTTTAGACTGTCTCTAAAACAAGAGCATACATTCTAAGCCATCAAAATCACCCACTTAAACTAAAGCCTCCAGATTACCCAAGACATATGCCTGACCTCAGACTAGAGCAACAATTGAGCATAGCCTACCTTGGTCGTCCATTGAATTATGAATAAAGAAAATACTTGTTGCCTTAAATCACTGATCTTGCATAGGTTAGTTATGCATTAATAGATAATACATATATAGTATGTTAAGCAGCAACCAATAAGTGTTTTCTAAGGGAAGTCCTTGATGTTTCAAAAATATTTAAAAAATTATTTAGCACTAATTAAAATAGCTCAGGTTTTTGTTATAAAGTCTTGGCGTCATATAGGTCCATTGTGCATCAGATATGTCTTAAAAATTTCCTTCTGCCATGTTGTTGCTTACACATACAAAGCCTGGGATGCTTTCCCTGCTCCTCTCAGCCTCCTTCACAATACTCACCTTAAACAGTCTGGCTCTGAATTTTTCTTGAGCTACTAAACTCATATGATCATAATAGAACCCACTTACATGGAACTATATTTGTCAATTTAAAAAGTCTTATCTTCTGTCTCGACTATGAACTTCTTGAAGGAAACTAGCCTGCACCTATTATGGTGTCTTTCACATGGTTCAAGATGTGCGATAATCCACCCAAAATCGTAGGTGACTTTGTTCCTTGAGTTCACACATGGCAGAAGGGGAAGAACAAGGGATGGATGAAAGTTTCTAAGACCCTGGATCTTAGTTTTTTAAATAATAAATTGTGCTGACACCTTGTTGTGACCATTAGGTCTGTAGTTCCACCTATATTTTATCATTCTGGGAGGAATACCAGGGAGCATTATCCTCAGAATCATTGCTGAGTGTCGTTGCTGTGGATCTGGTTGTAGGAGTGATAGTTGGGTTCAAAAGGAAGGTGGCAGGGGCCCTGCTCCACAGTGACAAAGTGAGTGAACAAAAAGTCCTTCAATACATCTGTGGTACCAAATTCCACTGAATTAGCCTCATCTCCACGTTCTTGTTTTTCTTTCTTTTCTTCTTCTTTACAATACACTTGGGAAGCAGGCTGAAACTCTAGCCCTCATTTTAGTCAGTAAGATCAACCCTGCACAAAAGGATTTCCTTTCAATTTAGTGATTCTGTCTTTTGAACTTTAAGAAGGCCAGGTTTTAAGGATATTACATGTCTGATGGGATAAGCCTTTGGTGATAATTTTGAACCCTAATCCCTGATGGAGAATCACCAGCAGGGACTATGAGAAATTCTAAGCAACACAAGCATAAAAATGTGAACGTAATATCAGTCCAAGCTTTTCTCCATGGAATATGATGTAAAACACAGAAATATTCACAAAGTTTACCTAAGAGAGAATCTGAAAACAAAGAATTTCTTTGGCTTGCTTTAATCTAGAGGTTGAAATAGATACTTCTTGGAAAACATACCAAACAATTTCCTTTCATACTTTCTCAGTTTCAAGTTCAAGGGTTCAAAGATGGTGTGCTGGTTAGATTCTGGGCCTATGATCAGACAGCCTGAGTCAAAATGTACTTAGTCACTAACTAGCTGTGTGACTATGAACAGATTACTTAACCTTTGCTGAAATGGATTTCTTACCTTAGTTCATAGATACCGTAACCTATAGGATACTTTATAGGCTTTGTAATAAGCAATAGGTATGCAGAAAAATGTTAATTTTTTTTAGATGTAGTATCACTAGCTTGCCTTTATCGTATAATTGCTAAGAAAATCTTTTTGCACCAGAATCTTAGGTGAGGATTCCAAAAGCAAAAGCAAAAGCAGAGGAAGATATGCTTAGAAATTATTTATTATGGAAAACCCTCCCCAAAAAGACTGGGGAACAAGTAAGGGAACCTTGATAGGAAGGGGGAAAGCCAAATGTGGATGGGATGCTTTCAGGAAAATTCCCAGCTCTAGCCTGACCTCCAGGGGAGCTATATATTAATAGTTCATCCTACCTCAAAGCAAAGAAACCGGATTTTTACCAGTCAGCACCAATTAGTCACCTGTTAAAACTTATCTTAGAAAATGTAAACTCTTAGCCTTTCTAGCTCTGGTTATGCAGGAAAAAATGGCTTTCATAGCTTGAGAATAAATATTCTTCTACACAAATCCCTCCTACATAGAGGCAAAGTACAACAAAAATGGGAAAATGATAAATGTCTTTGAGAGACAAGATGAGTTTATTCATGTAGATATCCTTTTTACCACGTGCTATGTTGTTTCAGAGACTTAGTGAAGCATTGCAAGACTCCACTTTCAAAAAAATATGACACAGTCTGGTCAATATGAAATATTTGTAACTCAATTTTGCTTTCATATAAATATACTCATATGGGAGAATACATTTTTAAATTGTTTGATTTCTTATATTAAGATTTTTGAAACAACTGTAAAGAACATATAAGCAAGTAACTGTAATTTCTAACTCTTCAATTCTATGTCATTTTAGAATTAGAGACACCCAGAAGACACTTGAGCACCAAATGATCTGGAGCGTAATGTGCCGCTCAGAGTTTCTGTTACTCCTCAGAGTGGGAAAGAGTCAAGTTTATATCTCCTGTTTCAAGGTTCTGCTCTGGCAAGTATGTGAAGCCTGAGCAACTCACTCACTTTCTTGTATAATAGTGACAATCATTATTATAAACAACCCAGTATATGTCAGATTCCTACTTTGCACTAGATACTTTTCACTAAGTGTTTTACAAACATAGAATTTAGAGTTCAAATAACCTAGTAATGTCAGTATTATTCTTATTTTACAAATCAGATAGTGAGCCTTAACTAGTAACTGATTGGTACTGAAATACTAAAGCTGGGCTAATTTGCCCTGCAATGAGACCAGTGAATCTGGGGGTATTTTATCCTCCAGAGCTTCCCTTGGGATCAAGGAGAAGTTGGAAATTTTCCTGAACATTTGTTCTCCCTTTTCTCTTGGCTTCTTCCCTGTTTTTGAGCTTCTTTCTTGGCTTCATCAGTCTTTCCTGACAAATTCCTGCATAAATTGTTTGCACGTGAATCCTCATCTCAGGGGAAGATGACTTAAGACACTAGTCCAGAAGGATTTTCTTATCAATTTTAAGACTAAGGAAAGGTCAGTGACACAACCTGATCAAAATCTCAAGATGACTAAAGATGGGAACCCACATTTGAACTCAGCTCTGTCTCCTTTTGGAAGTTGTATTCTAAACACAACCTTATAACTTCTTACAATAAACTGAAGAGGACATTACAACCAAGGTATGCTTTAGATAACTTTGCAGCCTCGTGACTCTTTTAATGCCCTCCCCATCCTCAGCCCCCTCTAACTCAAGAACAGATTATCTGTTATCAGATGTTATAGATATCCAGGCCCTCCAATATTGAAATATTCAGGGTAAACCTTACTGGCTTGTTAGCAATTTTGTTTTCCACCTGATCCCTAACTTAATACCTATTTTCCAAATTGCAGGAATCAACCTTATTACTTTTTACTATTTAATGACAAAAGTATCAGAGTTCTCGAGCTTCATCCATGTAAACATGAAGGAGGTAAAGTCTCCATCTTTCTTTAAGGCTGCATAATATTCCATGGGGTACATATACCACAATTTATTGATCCATTCATGGGTTGATGGGCACCTGGGCTTCTTCCGTGACCTAGCAATTATGAATTGGGCTGCAGTAAACATTCTGATACAAATATGTTTGTTATAGTGTGATTTTTTTGTCTTCTGGATATATACCTAGTAGAGGAATTGTAGGATCAAATGGCAGGTCTATTTTAAATATTCTTCTTAGCAAAGTATCTCAAGAATGGAAAAAAGTATCTAAAGTACTCAGCCCTATTATGAAACTAATTTATCGCTTTCATATGAAAGCTATAACTCAATTATAGCCCAAGAATATGGGGAAAAGAGAGAAGGAGGAGAGGGGAGGGGAGAGGAGACGTGGAGGGAGGGTTTGGGTGAGACCATGCCTATGGTTTATCTTTTAAGGGTACATGTGAATCTTTTAAAATGTAGAATATAAATGTCTTAACACAATAACTAGGAAAATAATATGAAGGCTATGTTAACCAGTTTGATGAAAGTATTTTAAATTGTATATAAAGCCAGCACACTGTACCCCATAACTGCATTAATGTGCACAGCTATGATTTAATTTAAAAAAAAAACCAAAGAACTAGTAATATAAAAAAAATGTATCAGAGTTCTCCTTGTGAGTGGACTGCACACACTTGTTATTTTTATGGAGATTACCTTTAATCATTAGAAAAATATTGGTATGTTATTGTTTATCTAAAATTGACTCATACATGTATAACTTACAAATATATAGGGTGGACATAAAGTTCGTGTGCAATTTAAAATAGTTTAGCATAATAAGTTGCACATGAATTTTATGTCCACCTCATATGCACAAGATAAACAAATAAATGTACTTGTTTTGGCCAGAGTTGCCTCTAGAAAAAATGCTGAAAGAAAAGATTCCTTGCCAATTTTTATCTGAGAGGTGAACCTCAGGGCACCAAGAATGAAGATGAGGGAAAGTGAGGAAAGAAAGGACAGAAACCAGGGTGGCAGGATACTGTACTCGGCATTGATTTGTGATGATATGTGAATAGATACAGTGGGTTACATGGCAGGTGTGCTGCCCATGTGATGTTTCTGGACAGGCATTATAAGGATGCTGCCCAGGGAACAGTCTATGAGAAGGAATAAGTAGAGAATATTTATTTATTTATTTATTTTCCTATACTGCTGTGTCTTTTCCCCCCACTGGTGAAAGGTAATCTCAGAGAGGATTGACCCCTGACTTTTCCACATTTGTATCATTCAATTTCTTAGAAGCTTCTCCCAGAACATAGACCACAGGCTCTGCAATGTCATACTTTACCTTGGTCCAGAAACCATGAGATGAGCCATGAACTTGGCAGTGTGGTGGGCCTGACATTCTAGGGGAAGCAACTGGTGGTCAAGCTACATAGGTCCAAGCAGAGAGAGTCATTTGGATGGAGACCAAGAAGATGTGATTGAGAATCTGAGGGAGGTTAGCACCTATGGAATCTGAAGAGATGTGTCAGATACAATATGACATAATTAACTACAGTTTAGTTTACATGATGCTTACTATGGTTTTAAGAATGGATATGTTTTATTGAACAATTTCTCATGCACTGGCCACTTTGTAAGCCATTTTCCTAAACAATTTCATTTTGCCTTGTGGGAGACTAGGTGGAAAGTGACCCTAATCCTCCTCTACCATGCTGCTTGCAATGTGATTTTGCAGCAACTCTTGTTGAGAGGTGGAGTATATTTCCTCACCCCTTGGGTTTGAGTTTGACTGAGTGGCTTATGTGGGCCAATAAAATGCAGAGAAAGTGATTGTGCAATAACGCCAAGCCCAGAAAGCTGTGTGGATTGCCACCCTCTGGGCCCATAAGAAGGCTAAGTGTGGTGAACCAACTGAAGGTTGAGAGTTGGTGTGAACACAGATGAACCATCCCAGCTGAGGCCATCCTACAGCAATGCTATGATCTGAATGTTGTTATCTACCCAGAATTCATATGTTGGAATTGTCATTTTCAATATGATGGTCTTAGGAGCTAAGGTCTTTGGGAGGTGAGTAGTCCATGATGGTTGAGCCTTCATTAATGAAATGAGTGCTCTTATAAAGGAGACCTTGGAGAATCCCTTGCTTTCTCTAACATGGGAGGACACAGCAAGAAGTTGGCTGTCTTCCACCCCTAAGAGGGCCCTTCCCAGAACCTCACCATGATGGTGCCCTCAGGTGATCTCAGCCTTCTAGCATTTAGAACTATGAAAAATAAATTTCTGTTGTTCATAAGTCACTCAGTTAATGGCATCTTGCTATATCTTCCCAAATAAGACAACTGGAAGCTTGGACTTACCAATCATCTCACCAAAGATTCATAGGGAGCCAGCCAGAATCAGCCAACCTAGATCAGATCTGTAGAACTTCCTAGGCAACAGATTCATAAACAAAAATATACCTTTACTGTTGCAAGTCACTGAGATTTTGTGTGTGCTTTCTATGGAGCATTATTGTGTCCATAGATTGTTGATTGAAAGCTTAACAATAATCTTATAAGGTAGACGTGACTTTCTTTATGTTAGCAGATATGGAAATAGAGGCACTGTGTCCATAATGACTTAGAGCAGATATTACACATTTGATTAGAATGCCACAGTTTTAATTGCTGCATTCTACTGCTTAATTGTCCCTGGATCCTTGATCTTTATTTTTTGCTGACTAATGACTTTTAATGGATAATTTGATCATGTTGTCTTACTCCTTGAGATACTATACCTCTGATTAATTTTATGTCTTGAGGGCCTGGGATTTTATAATCAAGTAAATATTAAGTATACAAAACAGAAAGTGGGGAGAAAATACTAGAAATAATGGCAGAGAAAAGACATTAAAGGAAAGATAGTTAAATATAAATTTTACCCTAAGGGAGGACAGGCATGTGAAGTTTAGGGTGGAGTATTATGGACAGTGAGCCCATAAGGGGTTTCCTAGGTAGATCTGTACAGAATATGTACAGATCTTTGAAGTTCTGGATTTTATATCTTCTTTCTGGGAAACCTGATATTTCTGATCTACTTCATATCATCTTTGAAAGATGTAATCATAGATGAGTTGGACTGATGTGTGTAATGTGGTGTATGGAATCAGTTTCACGTATTCTTTTAAAACCACACCTCATAAGCTGCCTGCTACCAGAGTGAAGACCTGATATGTATACTTGGGTCATTATGGAAGTCTTGAGAAAGGCTGTGTTAGGGTCTATTCTTTCACTTCCAAGAAACACAGTTGACAAGTATCCTTTCTGATTTACCTGTGCAAGGTTACATTTGCTCAGCTTATGAGTTTAGGGGAGGGCTTAATTTTTTTTCTATCCACATAGATTTTATGTGTCTTGATTTCTCAAAACTTTTGTAATGATATACATATTCAATCAGGGGTCTCAGCTATATTTATTCAGCTGGATTTGAAAAACAAAGCCATCCCATGTGCATGGGTGAGGTCAGTGAGCAAGCCTGGGCCTCCTGAGGTGCCAGGGTTTATACCTCTGGCCCATCAGGGTGACAGTGAGACATGGGCCTCATTCCCATCAGTGTTAATGGAGCCAATCTCATGAATCCACCACATATCAGTGAGTATCCTTTCATGTTTTGATATCTTAATGCACAAAATTACATCTCTAGGGAAAGCCTTGCCTCATCTTAAGTGCTCCCAATTCTCTTTAATACTAATGGAACAGACACACACACACACCCACCACTGCTCAGAAAAGTAGGCAAAATATGGAAAATGAAAAATGATTACGTTTAGGGAGTGTCTTTGGAGATTTGTTGAAGGTGCAGGCAATGTCTAAAGTGATTCTTCTTTCCAGGTTTTAAAAAGCAATTTCAATATCTGAAGTCATTTTTTTTCTCAGAACCATCAAAAGATAATTGGGTACATTTTGCTTTCCAAGAGGAAGAAGCTGATGTCAATATATGCATATTTGAGAATACCCTGAATACACTTTGGGATCTGGAATGTCTATGACAAAAGGGAGTGGGGAGGGTTTTGGAAGAGCCCCGGAAATTCCCAGGAGATAACTGTAAGGTGGGTGAGCCAGAAAGAGGGTGGAAAAGAGGAGAGCATGGGGGCTTCCTTCAGGAGATTTTTCCAGGGGATGACAAGAGCTGACACAAAGTGGGCAGGCTGCTCTATGCTGGAGAAGTACAGTGTGAGCTGGAAAACTTCCCACTGCTCCCTACCTGCACTTTCTCTTAGAAGATGCTCTTTTTAGTTATAGGAAATGTAAGATAAACAATTCCGGGCTTACTCTTCCCTTTTCTCTTTGTAGAGAGGGCACTGATGTAGGTTCTTGTGAGGTCTGAAACTATTAAAGAGATAAAATTGTACAACTTAGAGATAAGGCTGTGTGTTCAGAAAACAAATGATCATGAAAATCGGCCAGCCTTTATTTGACCTCTCAAAAAGTTTGGCAGATTTTTTTTTCTTCCTCAATTAGAATTATGTCCCTTTAGTGATCTTCTGTAGTTTAACAAAGGCACTTGTCTAGATCAGCCGCACCTTTAGGCAGCATGAGACTGAAACTTGCGTGCTGAGAAGGACCCTTAAGTGATTTCAATCCAGGGACTATAGAGTCTAAAATTCTTACCAAAATTATTTCTTTGGTGTAAGCCCTTATTCTTTTTGTTTGTTTGTTTTAAACGTAGAAGAGTTTTTGGAGAGAGAGTACATCTTTACACCCTGCAATTAACAACTATGAAAGAATAATTTTACCAGGGAGCACTTGGACGTGATTCAGAAGGCAAAGATGCCTCAGTGGGGAAGAGAAAGTCAAAGGAAGAGAAGTTAGGCAAAGCTCATCTTGGTTTCTCATCCTTTTCTTCTGTTTTTCCTTTTTAATTCACGTTCTCCTCCCTACTGAGGCATCCTTGTGCTCTCTCTAAATCACATCTAGGTGCTCTTTAGTAAAATTATTCTCTTATAGATGTTACCTGAAGGATGTAAGGATATATTCTCTCTCCCAACACTCCTTTGTTCTGTATTTAAAACAAATAAATTAACAGACAAACAGAATAAAGGCTTAAACCAAGAAATAATGTAGATGTTTATTGCTATATACTTCCCTCCTAGCGCTGCTTTTGAAATACTCTTTAGGTTTGGGTTTGCTGTGTTTTGATTTTCATCTGTTTTAAGAATTTCTTATTTTATCCTTAATTTCTTCCTTGACCCAGTGATCATTCAGGAGAATGTTGTTTAGTTTCCATGCATTTGTGTAATTTCCAAACTTCTCCTTGTTATTTATATCTAGCTTTATTTCACTGTGGTCTAGGAGGATACTTGAAATGACTTTGATTTTTTAAAACTTTGTTGAGAATTGTTTGTGTCAGCATGAGGTCTATCCTGAAGAATGTTCCATGTGCTGATAAGAAGAATGTGTATTCTGTAGTCTTTGGACAGAATGAGTTGTCAAAGTTTCTTAGGTCCAATTGGTCTAAAGTGAAGTTCAAATAAAATGTTTTCTTTTAATTCTCTGCCTACATGATTTGTCTGTATATTGGGAGTTGAGTGTTTAATTCCCCAACTACTATTGTATTGCTGTCTCTCTCTTTATATCTAATAATATTTGCCTCATATATCTAAGTGCTCTGGTGTTGGGTGCACATACATTTAAAATTGTTATATAATCTTGCCAAATTAATTCCCTTAAGCTTTTTTTACTGTTGTTGACATAAGGTCTATTTTATCTGATATGATTAATAGCTATTCCTTCTTACTTTTTATTTCTTTTTCAATGCATTACAATTAGTCTGTGTATCATTGAGGTAAGATTAGTTTCTTGTAGGTGGAATATAGATATGTTATTTTGTTTTTTTATCCATTCAGCCAGTCTATTCTGTATCTTTTAAGGGGAAAATTGAATTCATTTACAGTAAAGGTTATTATTGATATGTGAGTTTTTATTGTAGTTATTTTATTAATGATTTCTGGTTGGTTGTATATCCTTTCTTTCTTTTCTTCTCTTTTTTTTTTATCATTGCGGCTTGATGATTTTCTGTGGTAATAACATCTGGGTCCTTTCTCTTCTCCATCTGTGTGTGTCTTTTACCAGTGGGTTTTATAGTTTTTTGTATTTTCATGATGTTAGATAGTGCCCTTTTGCTTCCAGGTATCTGACTCTCTTAAGCATTTCTTGTAGGTATAATCTAGAGATATTGAATTCCCATAGCTTTTGTTTGTCTGGGAATGAATTTATTTCTCCTTCATTTATGAATGATAACTTTTCTCGCATAGTTTATAGGTGACATTTTTTGTTTTCTTTCAGTACTTTGAACATATCATTCCACTAATTCCTGCACTAGAAAGTTTCTGCTGGGAAATATGCTGTTGTTCTGATGAGGTTTCCCTTACACAGGAACAGATGATTCTTTTTTCTTGCTGTTTTTAGAATTCTATGTCTTTGACTTTTTTTTTTTTGACTTCATATAATTTTATTTCATTTTATTTTTTGCCATTTTAATTTATTTTTTATTAAATCATAAAGAGGTAGATCATGTATACATTAATGCATTTATGGGGTACAATGTGCTGATTTCATATACAATTTGGAATACTTACATCATACTGGTTAATATATCCCTCACCTCATTTACTTAATTATTGTGTTAAGACATTTATACTCTATGCTTAATAGATTTGACATATACCCTTGCAATATGCACCATAGGTGTGATCCCACCATTCACTCTCCCTACATCTGACCTCCACCCTCCCATCCCATCCCTCCCCGTCATCATGGGCCTTAGTTCTGATCTATTCTTTATATGAAAGTGTGAGTGATTATAGATTGATTTCATAATAGTACTGAGTACTATTGGATACTTTTTCCTCCATTCTTGAGATACTTTAATAAGTAGGATATGTTCTAGCTCCATCCATATAAACATAAAAGAGGTAAAGTCTCCATCTTTTTTAAGGCTTCATAATATTCCATGGTATACACACACCACAATTTATTAATCCATTCATGGGACAATGGACACTTGGGATTCTTCCATGACTTGGTTATTATGAATTGAGCTGCAGTAAACAATCTGGTGCAAATATCTTTGTTATAAAGTGATTTTTGGTCTTTAGGATATACTCCTAGTAGAGGAATTACAGGATCGAATGGCAGATCTACTATAAGATCCCTGAATATTCTCCACACTTCTTTCCAGAAGGGAAAGCGTACATTCCCACCAGCATTGCAAAAGTGTCCCCTTTTTTCCACATCCATGACAACATCTGTAGTTTTGGGATTTTGTTATGTGAGCCACTTTTACTGGAGTTAGATGATATCTCAAAGTGGTTTTGATTTGCATTTCTCTGATGATTAAAGATGTGAGCATTTTTTCATGTGTCTGTAGAACATGCATCTATCTTCTTCAGAGAAACTAATCTTGCAAATCCCTTGCCCACAATGAAATAGGATTACTTGTTCTTTTCTTATTAATAAGTTTGACTTCTCTGTGGAATCTGGTTATCAAACCTTTGTCAGAAACATAAACTAAAAATATCATGTCCCATTCTGAGGGCTTTCTGCTTGCTTTACTTACTGTGTTCTTGGCTGTGCAGAAGCTTTTTCATTTGATTAGATCCCAGTAATGTATTTTTGGTGTTGCTTCATTTGCCCTGGGAGTCCTCTTCATAAAATATTCGCCCAGGCTGATTTCTTCGAGAGTTTTCCTTGCACTTTCTTCTAGTATTTTTATAGATTCATGTCTTAAGTTTAAATCTTTAATCCAGTGAGAGTCAATTTTTGTTAATGGTGAAAGATGTGGGTCCAGTTTCAGTCTTCTACAAGTCTCTAGCCAGTTCTACAAGTACCATTTGTTAAATAGGGAATCTTTCCACCAATTTATATTTTTGATGGGCTTATAAAAGATCAAATGATGATAAGTGTCTGGGTTCATTTCTTGGTTCTCAATTCTGTTCCACACATCTACCTCTATTTTTGTGTCACTACCATGCTGTTTTGTTCACTATAGATATGCCATATAGATTAAAGTCTGGTACCGTGATTCCTCCTGATTTGTTTTTATTTCTGAGTAATGTCTTGTCTATTGGAGGTTTTTTCTGGTTCCATATAAAATGAAGTACTATTTTTTCCAGATCTTTGAAGTCTGACAGGGGAACTTTAATAGAGATTACACTAAGTTTGTATATTTCTTTGGGTAATATGTACATTTTAACAATGTTTATTCTTCCCAGCCATGAGCATGGTATGTTTTTCCATTTGTTAACATCTTCAGCTATTTCTTTTCTCAGAGTTCCATAATTGTCATTATAGAGATCTTTCACATTCTTTGTTAGGTAAATTCCCAAATATTTCATCTTCTTTGGCACTACTATAAAAGGAATAGAGTCCTTGACTGTTTTTTCAGCTTAAATATTGTTAGTATATATAAAAGCTACTGATTTGTGAATATTGATTTTGTAACTTGAGATACTACTATATACCTCAATCACTTCTAAGAGTTTTGTGGTTGAGTACCTAGGGTTTTCCAGGTATAAAATCATATCATCTGTGAAGAGTGAAAGTTTGATCTCCTCTGACCCTATTTGGATATTCTTGATGGCCTTCTCTTTCCCAATTGCAATGGCTAAGACTTCCATTACAATGTTAAAAAGCAGTGGAGACAATGGGCATCATTGCCTGGTTCCTGATCTGAGTGGAAATAATTTCAATTTTACTCCATTCAATATGATACTGGCTGTGGGTTTGCTATAGATGGCCTCTATCAGTTTAAGAAAACTTTATATACCTATTTTCTTAAATGTTCTGATCATGAAAGGATGCTAGATATTGTCAAAAGCTTTTTCTGCATCAATTGAGAAAATCACATGGTCTTTGTTTTTTATTTTGTTTATGTGATCTATTATATTTATAGATTTATGTATAATGAACTAGCCTTGAGACCCTGGGATAAAATCCACTTTCTCATGGTGTATAGTTTGTTTGATGTGTTGCTGGATTCTGTTTGCTAGGATCTTACTGAATATACTTGCATCTATATTCATTAAGGATATTGGTCTATAATTTTCTTTTCTTATTGGGTCTTTTCCCGGTTTAGGAATCAGGGTGATATTTGCTTCATCGAATGTGTTGGGGAGTAAAATCTCCAACTATTACGGTGCTGGTAGATATTAAATTGTTTATGTCTGTTAGGGTTTCCTTTATAAGTTGAGGAGCATTCTGGTTGGGTGCATAAATGTTAATAATTAAAATCTCATCATGTTGAGTATGTCCCTCAACAAATATAAAGGGACCATCCTTGTCTTTTCTTACTTTTGTTGGTTTAAAGCCTAATGTAGCTACAAATAAAATTGACACCCCTACTTTTTTCTGATTTCAATTTGCCTGGATTACAGATGTCCATACCTTCACCCTGAGTCTATATTTACCTCTCATCTAAGGTAAGATGAGATTCTTGTATGCAACAGATATCTGGCCTTAGTTTTTGTATCCAGTCATCCAACCTGTGCCTCTTGTGAGGACAAATTAAGCCTGGTATTGATAAGCCTGGTAGTATTTTGGGTGTCAAGTTTTTCAAAATTCCAGTGGACATTTTTAATCCTTTTACCACTGGAAGTTTTGTGTTTTGATCAAGAATTTCAGAGTGAATTTACTTTTGTGTTAGGGCATTATGCTAGTCATTATGGAGGATTGGTCTGAGAATATCCTGAAGAGCCGGTTTGTTATGGCAAATTTCTTCAATGTGTGTATGTCATTAAAGTATTTAACTTCTTTGTCACATATGAAACTCAATTTAGCTGGATACAGGATCCTGAGCTGAAAGTTGTTTTGTCTTAGGGGATTGAAGGTCGATGACCATCTTCTTCTGGATTGAAAAGTTTCAGCAGAGAGATCTGCAGTCATTCTAATATTCTTGCCCTTGTAGGTTATGATTTTCTTATATCTGGCTGCTTGCAGGATTTTCTTCTTCATATTAACTTTGGTAAAGTTAATTACAATGTGTCTAGTGGATGATTAATTTGGGTTGAGTTGTGCTGGGGTTCTGAAACTGCTATCTGAATTTTAGTATCTCTCATCATGCTTGGGAAGTTCTCAGTTATCTCTTGAAGTAGAATATCTGTGCCTTTCAGAATATCCTCTTCTCCTTCAGGGATTCCTATAAGGCAAATGTTTGCTCTTTTGGAGTGGTCCCACAATTCTCTCAGGGAATGATCCATTTTTGCTCTCTACTTCTCTTCCCTTCTGAGAAATTGGGAGCATTCAAAAGTTTTGTCTTCAGTTTCAGAGATCTTTTCTTTTACCTGGTCAACTCTATTACTGAGGGATTCTACTATATTTCTCAGATCTTTGTGGGCTACAAGTGATTGCCTCAATGTGTCAAAATCTTTCATTATTTTTGCCTTTGAATTCATTGAATTCTTGAGACAACTTTTGAATTGCCCCTTGAATTTATAATTCCAACTTTAGGTCCTTTCCATTAATCTTATTTGCAGTTCAAATTCTAAACTCTATTTCTGACATTTCATCCATTTGTTTATGAATGGGATCTTCTGTTGTGCCTTTTTTGTGGTTCCTTGGGGGAGTTGATCTAATCTGTTTAGTCATGTTGCCAGAGTTTTTCCACTGATTCTGCCCCATGATTATTTTTCACTGTTTGTCTAGATGAGCTGGTGAGGTAAAATTGAATTGAGGGCTCCTGAAGTTTTAATTAACCAGCCCTTTACCAAAGAACTGGGATTATTAACTGCTGCTTTTCCCTAGAGCTTTACCAAGGTACCATTCAGTACTACACCTTGAAACTCTGGGGACCTGCTTGGTGTGATAGGACTAGATTCTCTCCTGAATTCTCTGTCCAATCCTAGTGAATCCGTGGCTTGGGGATAAAATCTCAGCTGTGGGAATATCTAAGCAAATGCAACACCCCTCCCCCCACAGTCAACAATTAGAAGAGGGTAATCCCACACTTCTACAACAATACAACCAGGATACAACCTTGGTGGGTCCCTGGGCGATTGGCCCAGTTCAAGAGTTCCAAACTAATTGTTGCAGTCAACACAAACACAGATCAAGTGAGAGACTTCAAAAGATCTCCAGCAACTACACAGAGGGGGTCCACTGGCAGCTAAAGTGTAACTCACTCTGGTGCTCTGACTTCCGTGGCGTCAGAAAGGCCCACCCAGCAAAATAGTACAGGCAGGTTATATCTCCTTCCCCACCTTGCACCTCTGTTCCCTCCAATGAGCAAATGTGGCAGGGATTTGGGCCTGCCAGAGTCAGAGGGAAGTCAATGCCTCATCGTCCAGGAGACCATACTCTGCTACCTGCCAGCTAGGGAGGCTGAAGTCTGATTATCTTGGGTGCTCCATGGAAGCTGGTGAGTGTTCCATCTGAGCTCATTCCAAACCAGAGGTTAATACAGCAGCAAATGTTTTTCACCCTCAGAGACTATGCCTCTGCCCCAGCTGCTATGCTCCTCCAGTATCTCTGCAATGTAAGGTCTAGCTCCCTCTGGCAGTCCACAGAATTGGGGAGGTATCTCTCCAAATTTGACCCTTCCAGGATCACTCTATTAACAATGATGCTGTGTGGGAGGTGTCTCCACTCAGGTTCCCATGCCTCAGCGGTTCCCAAGACTCTACCCATCGCATGGAGACCCAAGCCTCCACCTGCTGCTGAGTTGCACTTTCTCAGAGCCAGGCCAGACACCTTACACCCTGTGCCTTTCTGCACTGTTACCAGATTCACAGATACAGCATAGCTGCACTGCCGCAGTCCATGTAATGCCCAGTCCTAACAAAGAACTGTGGACATTCTAGTCTCTGCAGGGGTTGTGCTTCTAGACTTCCCACTTCAGCCCTTGTGGCAGCACCCAGCAGTGGTGGTCGCTGCATGCAGAGCTGTACACATGCAGGGACTATTGATCCCCAGGGCAGGATGCAGAATGTTGGGGACCAGGCTCCCCAAATGGCACCTCACTGTACTGTAGCTGCTTAAGACTCAAGGATGTCTGAGACCCAGTGTGAGACCCCTCTGTGCAGCAATGACATCACACAGCCTCCAGGGGGTGCCCTTCACTAACCTCAAGGCCCATAAGTGGCCCTCCCATGACTAGTATCCTAAGAGTCCCTGTGAGAATGGGGATCACTGGGGATCTCTCACTTACCCTTTTGCCAGAGAAGCTGGAAAGCTTCTCTGGGCTCTTAGACAATCCTGACCATGCAGGCAGCCTTGCTTTTTTCCCCTTCTTTGCCTTAGATGTTTCCTGTCACTTCTCACCTGAATTCCAGTGTTCTCTCTCAGACAATCTGTTTGAACTGAGATTATCTACTCACTATCTACTTCTTCTCTGTGGAGAAGGTGAATACAAAATACTCCAGTCAGCCACCTTGGAGCCCTTTCCTGAACAGACATTATTGAGGCTCATGGAAATACTAAAATACTCTGACACAAGTTGCAGTTCTGCTTGTTATAAAGGCCACATAAATAAGTAGGTGCCAGCAAGGATAAATTTTAAGTTGATAGACATATATAGTCATTTACCTGAAATGATTTTTAGAATTATCCTATCTATTTACCTTGCTCTTGCACTAGCACACACAAGCTTTTTCCTTGGGTGGTGTGGTAACATATTGGGATCACTTAACCAGGAATGACAGATCATCAGCAGCATTCCAGTGTGGGGACACCAACCACTCCTCTATGCTTACCTGCTTTTCAGTTGCTGTGGGTTCCTAAGAGAAAAGCACAAGAATATGATTCCTGTTCACAACACTTTTAACAGCATGTGGCATGTCCCAGTATTATACCTATTGGGACAGAAATAGCAGATGAATACTTTTAACATCTTTGAAGGGCAAAAACACAAATATTCAATCCTTCATATGATAGACCTTTAGAAATAAGAAAAATCTCTGTTGTGTGGGGCCCAAGTGGTTATTTTTAATAGTTCATTAACTGTTACATATTGGGAGAAAGTTCTTTAAACATGAGCAAATGTGATTCTGCAATCAAATATATGCCTCCTTGAGTTTGCAAGATACAGATGATCATGATCTCAATTACTGCAGTAGAAAACTTGTCTTTTGTTTGGATCCACATCCTAAAGGAAAAAAAGAAAGAGTAGATGAAACAGAATTGCCTAATGACTGCTTTATTCATTTGTTTTTTATTATATGAGTCATTATTTGAAGCTGAATGGAGGTGATCAAGGCAACTCCTGATTTGTAGTTATATTTGGACTCAAACCAGCTGAGTCTTGCTTGCTCTTAAAAATCAAAACCTAGTTTTCAGTGGCACCCACAGGTCTACTTTAAAACCTCTTCACAATTTAGTTCCATCATTTCAACCTGACCATTTTCCTGAAGTGATAGAGACAGGAACAGCCAAGATAAGACCCCTGTCTACAAATTCATTATTTTTAACTGTGCTTAGAAATGGTTGTTTCTGACAGCCCACTTTGTAAATGAGTGCAGCAGAGTCCTGATTGTTGCTGTGGCTCTAAGAGGTGGAATGAAGGGTACGTGACAGTATCCAGGTTGTGAAAGAGTTGGTCACCTTTGGATTCTTTCTCTATGAAAGTTTCCCAGTTCAATAAAACTGTTTACCAAGGATACTTAATCACCTCCCATGGAGAGGCAGGGAAACCCTGTAGGTTATACTTAGTTACTGAGCATGGATCAGTCTCATTAAATCCTCTTTTTGACATCACTCCAATCTCCTGTTTGATAAATATAACATTAGTCAGTGCTCAAAGACACGGAGTTTCCAGATGAATTCTGGAAGACAGGCTGGCTAAGAACACAGGGTATGCACCTTCTTAAATTCCAAGGCATTTTTCATAAGAAAGATACTCATTCGGGGATATACCCAGTTAGAAAATCAAGTTCATCATACCTTCTCTTTTAGTGACTCTCTTCTTGCTTGGCTTCAGATGTGGAAAAATGAAAATGGTAGATAGTGAACCATCATCAGGTTTTATTAACCGTGGATATCTAGAGGTGGGCTCTGAACTTCTAATGGTTAAAGCACAAAATGATCTACTTGCCTCCATCAGACCTTCCACAGATACCATGTTTCAATTTTGCCATTCATGAGCAGCAGTCAAGGGTGTAGAAGAAGATGCTGACCAAAAGTATATGGTTTCAGCCACCTGGCGTTTACCAACTATAAGTAGTCTTAGCTTTAGAAAATGTCCCTGATGGGAGTGAAGCCTGCTGGACTGGACAAGGCTATAAGAATGTATATGATGAAGTCCCTACAGTAAATCATGCTGCTTCCTGATATTAAGGAGTTGATCCTTACATCCTCTGAGGCACTTTATGGCTGCACTCAGATCCAAAGCTGTGGACTTTGATAAGAAGAAACATATGTACAAACTAGTGTAATTAAGTGGGCTCCATATCCACAGGCTATGCATCTGACATTTTTTCCTTCTGTATTCTCTCTACAAAATAGTTGGTATTACAGGGTATTCTGGGTCACAGAGAAAACACTGAACAATCAAGTTTGTGCATCATTAATGCACAAACTAAATAACATTTCAGAAAACTGGATCCTAAGTCTAATTATTTTGGTACCAGGAATGTAGCAGAAACATCCAAGCTGATAAATCATTGGCATCTTTGTTTATTGCAATTCTGTCGCTGAACACTCTACTTTCAGACTTTCTGTTTTAATTTGGTAAGGAAAATACTATATTTAAATTGTGGCTACTGTGAGAACTACTAGATTCTGAATATGATTCTGAGGAATTAACCTATGGATATATCCTACATGGAGCTTGGGGGATTAATAATGGATGCTGCTTAAGCACCTTCCTCCTTTAGATTCTATTTTGGGTAGTCATTATTATTCTAGCCTAAATTAAGGACCCTGTATTTTAGACCCTTGTAGATCTCACTTAGCACTTATTTCAGGATAGGTTGATCAAATGGATCATGGTGAAGAGGTACTTCTTATCTTTGTGATGTCTACAGACTGCTCAGACAGTCCCCCAAGGAACCATCCTCTGTATAGCAACATGTCCCAGGCCTCTGGGTTGCCATAGCTTTAACCATACGGTACAGAAACAAAAGCAGCCTCCTTATTCAACAAAACAAGGGAAGAGAAAATGGAAAAATATTCATGGCTTTTCACTATTGGGCTTGAAATTATATATCTTTGTCCATTGACTGGAACCAGTCAAATATGTCCACCACAGCAAAGGAGCAGGGGGTGTTTAATCTTCCTGTGCCTCTAAAACCAGATTTGGGTGAATACTAGACATCTCTGTAATCACATTTACAATCCCAAAGTAACATTTTAATGCAAGCTAGAAAAATATCTAGCTTTCAGCTTTTAAGTCTCCCTCCTCATAGTATAACCCCTGGTTGCTACGTTGCCACAAAGGAAGAAAGAAAAAGAACTGCATTTCCTTTTGTCTGTAATAAACAGGAGGGCACAATAGCTGTTATTTCCAGGTCATGATTTATTGGTTCAGCTGGAGCTACCGCAATGCTGCATTCTTCCAGGACACTCAGCAACACAGCGGGCCTTTTAAAGAATCCCAACTGGCTCCCACGCTGAATAGAAAAGAAGGGAAAGTATCATCCCAGCTAGCTCTGGTGGAAAAGGAAATCTGCTTGAACCAAAATAGAGCTCTCACGGGGATTGTCTTTTAGAAAAGAACGCAGGGCTCAGTAGTTCTGGGTGACATATGTTGAATCATTTAAATTATTTTCACTGTACACAGTTTAGTCAGAAAGTAAATGGCTTTGAAGCAGTAAAAAATAAAGGACTTTAACTCAGAAAGATAGTTCAGGAATTTCTCCCAGACCAGGGCAGCCAAAGTATTTGTCAGCTTAGACTATTTCCCTTTATTCCCTCTTGCTCCTGGAAAATAATTTTCTAAAACTATTGAACAACAATCCTGTAATATCCCACTCTATTATTGTCTCCCACCTCTCCTGACTTCTCTGGTTATCCTCTCTGGAAATGCAGATAGCACACATTTTCTATCTGTTCTTTCTATCTATAGGACATTCAAGGTCCTATTTCAAAGCTCTTAGCTCCCTGAGGCGCTCTCTGTGTGCACTTCATGCTGTACGATTATCCCTTTATGGAACGCCTTCCCTTCCTCCAGGAGCCCCTCGATGAGGCTGAGAACTTACTCACACACTGGCTTGCTTGATAAATGTTGCAAACATGTTAGTCATGTCTTCCCAGGGAGGTCAAGCAGTCCTTAACACACCATTTCTCTTTTGAACTCTGTAACAGAAAGCTGATGTCACAGTTTGAGATCTTAGTAGCTCTTTAATGGTTGATCACTTAATTGTACCCCACTTATTCAAATTGGGGTAATGTGACTTTTTTGAAGCATAAGCAAGAGTTTGCTCTCTGGCCATCCCTGATGATGGGGGTCTCATCTGCCCACTTCTGAGTGACCACTGGGGCTGAGTCCACACCAGAGCCCAGGGGTAAGCCGTATCTTCTGTGGTTCCTGTCCCCAACAGTTTTAAGACCTCTCTGCATTTCTGACTCTGGCATATGGGAGAGATCTATAAATCAGAATAGATCAGATTATCATTCCCATTTTTTATTTCTTTCTTTATTTTTGAGACAGAGTCTCACTCTGGAGCCCTGGGTAGAGTGCTGTGGTGTCATAACTCACAGCAACCTCAAACTCAAGCAATCCTCTTGCTTCAGCCTCCCAAGTAGCTGGGACTATAGGCACCTGCCACAGAGTCTAGATAGTTTTTCTATTTTTTAGTAGAGAGGGGATCACCTGGTTAGTTTTTCTATTTTTTTTAAAGAATCATAGCTGTGTACATTAATGCCTTTATGGGGTACGATGTGCTGGTTTTTATGTACAATTTGAAATGCCTTCATCAACCTAGTGCCTTCACCACATTTTCTTAATTATTGTGTTAAGACATTTATACTCTATACTTAGTAGATTTGACATGTGCCCTTGTAAAATGAACCATAGATAGCATTTCGCTCTTGCTTTAACCCCTGGGCTCAAGCAACCCACCTGCCTCAGCCTCCCAGAGTGCTAGGCTTACAGGCGTGAGCCACTGCACCTGGCCTCCCAATTCTGTATTCTTTCCTAAAATATGGTTATTTCCATGCTCCTCTGCCATGTGGCTTTCTGTCCCCATGGAGAATGATTATTTAAAACTCAACCCTGCATTTTGGGCTCTTACAACTTGTTTGGGTCCATGGAGCATTAGCAGACATACGTGCAGAAGCCTTAATATGGTTTTTGGTTTGTTTAGCCTCTTTTTCTCTGCTGTCCATCTTAAAAAGGACTTGTTGGTGGTGCTTATTTGATCTCAAAATGAGAAAATCACACAGGTAGACTTGAATGTGATCTGAAGGTAAGAATCCCTCCTCGTCCACCTGAACCAGGAAAGCCGCAATCAATGTTAGTCAAACCACAGTTGATTTTTATAATAGAGTAAAAAAAATTAAACATTTTGTTTTTAAGCCACTGAGATTTGGGGGTGAGGAGATTGTTAAATAGAATTATCGTAGTAAAAACCTAATTGGAGGAGGGATTGGTATAAAGATAGGCAGGACGCAGAGGTCTCAAAACAAATCAGTTGCAGTGAATAGTTCCTGGTTTGGAGAAAGAAGTAGGGAAGACCCTGGAAGGAAACAGAGTGCCCTTGCTGGAAAGACACCCAATAATATAAGAACACAGCCTCCTGGGGATGACCAGGTGAGATGGCTGCCCTGTGGCACTGACACTTCTAGTGATAATTGTTCCTATTTGCAGAAATTCTCTTGCTGTCCCAGTGGCAAATTACGCTGTCCTTCAGATGTCAGGATTTCAATATGGCCCAATGTAAACAATACAAATGATGTTTAAAAGAAAGAGCTTGGCTGTTTTACTCTCTGCCCTTGGCAAGTTATTTAGCCTTTTTGTGTCTCAGTTTTCCTATCTGAAAAATGGCACTCACATAATAGACTCTACCTCATAAAAAACCATTGTGAGAATTAAATGTTTTAATATGTATAAAGTACTAAGAACAAGCCAGGAATTTGGTAAGTTCTCAGTAAGTGTTACCTATTATTATTATTGTCATCATCATTATTATTTAACCAAATCGAGGGCACAAAAGTCCATTGTATTCTGCTGAGCACCCTGTAATGAACATAGATGAAAGTAAGACACGATCAGTAAAACACAATCGTTCCCCAAAAGTAACCTCTAGTCTAACATCTGCTGGTCTTATAGCCTGCATCTTTGCTAAATTTGTTTATTAGTTCTTGTTCTAACAGTTGTGTGTATGTGTGTGTTCATGAGTATGTGTGCTCTGCGGGACATATATAATAAAACACATAAGATAATGTCTCTATGAACAGCAATAATTTTACTTCTTTTTTTTAAATTTGGGTGCCTTTAATTTAATTTAATTTTTTCTTGTCTCATTGCTCTGGCTAGGACTTTCAGTACTGTGTTGAATAGAGGTTAAGAGTGGGCATTTCCGCCTTGGTCCTTATCTTCAAGAAAAACGTTTTCAATTTAAAAGCTTTCAATTTCTTACTGTTAAGCATATTAGTTGTAGGCTTTTCAGTTTGGGCCCTTCATTAATCTGAAGAATTTTCCTTCTATTCCTAGTTTTCTGAGAGTTTTTTTTTTTTTTTTAATGAAAACTTGTGTTGAGTTTTGGCAAATGTTTTGTATGTCTATTAAGTGATCATTTTTTTTTATCCTTTATTCTGTAATGTGTTATAGCACATTAATTGATCTTCGTCTGTTGAAACATCTTTGCATACCAGGGATAAATCTCACTTGGCCAAGGTATATGATCTTTTTAATATGATGTTGAATTTGGTTTGCTGGTATTGTGTTCAGGATTTTTGCATCTATAGTCAATAGAGTTATGGCCTATAATTTTCTTTTCTTATGACGTTTTCGTCTTGCTTTTGTATGGGGGGATTGTTGACTTCATAATATGAGTTTGAAAGTATTCCCTCTTCTTCAGTTTTTTGAAGGAGTTTGAGGGGAAAAAATGGCATTTATTATTTTTTTAAATGTTTGGTAGAATTCACCAGTGAAGTCATCTCATCATGGGCTTTTCTTTGTTGGGTGTAGATAACATTTTTTGTTTTGAGACAGAGTCTCACTATGTCACCCTCAGTAGAGTGCTGTGGCATCAGAGCTCACAGCAACCTCAAACTCTTGGCCTTAAGCAATTCTCTTGCCTCAGCCTCCCAAGTAGCTGGGACTGCAGGCGCATGCCACAACACCTGGCTATGTTTTTGGTTGTAGTTGTTATTGTTGTTTGGCAGGCCTGGACTGGGTTCAAACCTGCCAGCTCTGGTGTATGTGGCTGGTGCCCTGGCTGCTGGGCTACAGGCGCTGAGCTATAAATAACTTTTTGTATGAAACTATGCAGAAAAGATTCAGGAATAACACAGTGAGTACACAGATTTTCCCATTGTTAACGTGTTAAATTGTTTGTTTGCCTTCTCCTTCTCTCTCTCAATATACATGTACCCATAACACATGTACATAAACTCTCATAAACTATTAGGGCATGTGTCACATACATCACAGTTTTTTACTTCTATATCTTAAGTGTGTATTTCCTAAGGGTGAGAATATTGTCCTTTATAACCCCAGTCCCTTGTGAATGTCAGGCCATTTATAGCACTGTTTTCCTTCAGTATAAGATCTAGTCCAGGATCACATATTTCATTTAATTGCCATGCTTCTTCAGTTTCCTTTAATCTGGAACTGTTCCTCAGCCTTTGTTTTCAGCTACAACGTCAACATTTTGAACACGACTCCCTACTTTTAATTGGATGTTTCTTATTTGGGGATTTCTTAGAATTCCTCATGACTGTATTAAGGTTGTACATTCCCATCTAGAATACAAATGGAAGACATGATACCCTTGTCAAGATATGACTTTCAGAGGCATGCCATATCTGTCTACCCCTCATTACTGATACTGATTTTGATCACACAGAGTGTTGTCCAAGCTTTTCCACATTAAGGGATTATTTAATTTATCCACAGTATGGTATATTTCCTTTGCAACTAAGCAATCTTTCAAAGACATGTAAGATCATGCAACTATCTTTCTTCTCATCAAAATTTCTCCATGAATTCAGCATCCTTCAATGATCCTGGCTTGATTAATGGTTGCAAAATAATGATTTTCCAACTCCAGTTCATCTGCTACATCTACCAGTAAGCAATTAGCTTTCTGCTGAAGCAGAGCCCTCCTTCTCCCCTGGTTATGTTATTGATTTGTTCTGGCTATATTTGTTACAGATTCATAGATTACCATCCTTAAATACTTTGGTGCTAAAATTCTCCTATTTGGCCAGCAAGAGCTCCTTTAAGCTAGCTCCTGTGTCCTTTAGACTTGTGATTTTGTTTTTTCCTCTTGAGATTATTATTATTATAATAACTTTGTTGTATAACAAGCACTGGACACACTATTTCCTATGATCATGCAACAGAAACTCAGATGCCTGTGAAGTGATCAGCCCCAGATCTATTTCCTTCATTAATTTATTGTTGTAAGTAACTAAGGTATGACCCTGACCTTTACTGAAACTTGCTTATCAGCCACATGGGATTTATCTAAAAGTCCTTCCCCTCAGAAATGGCCTTGGTTGATTCAGGATTTCAGCACCAAAGCCTGACTTTTTTCTTATTCAGTGCTTACTCTGCTTCTGGGCTCAGGTGTTTCCTGCTATTTGAGATCGATGGATGATTAAGCTAAAATGTTACCAGGCAACGAAGATTGTGACTCACAAATTCTGATGAGAATATATTCTAATCATGGTGTTCTGTGGGGAAAAGAAAAGCTGGGGCTGGAAATGGAAGATTTTATAGAGCTCTTGCACTCTCATGGAAGCCTCCTTGCTGTTTCTAAGATCCTGGTCCAAGATGCCCACTTTAGAGATGCAAGTTTGAGGAATATCTCTTCAAACTCATCATCAGGGATAAAATAAGGTACAATTATGGAAATGACAAGTCACAAAAATAGCCTTTATTTGAAATACCCATTTGCTATATGGTTACCTAAGGTTACCATCCAAACCCATATGTAGTGGACCCTGTTGATGATTTACCCAGATCCACTGTAGCAGGGGAGCAGCCCCAAACCCAGATGCTATCAATGTTGGCAACTAAACTATCACAGCTGCTCCCTTCTCTAGAGAATTGCCCTAAATCAGTGGAAAACTCCATGCCTCAGGGACTAAACTCATCTCCCACTTGGTCCCAGAGCAACTTGAAGCCAGGAATACAGAAGACTGATCTCCTGGCCTCAAATTGGGATCAACTCCATGGTGCAATTCATGCTTCATGGGTCCCCCATGGCATCAAGCTGAGCTTCGACTGCAGAGGAGCCCACAGTCTCAGCATTCTCAATAAATTACATGTCATAGGACCCAAATTCTTGTCTTACTCCCTGCATCTAGGGAATCTAAGCTCAGGCTACATATTTCAAAATAATACAAGAATCATTCTGAAGTTGTAAATAATCTCACATGTAACTTATTTTTCAAATAGGCAGAAGTGCATATCTTTGACATGAATCATTTAAAGAAAAAAAAAGGAAAGAAAAATCTAGCAACAATAGTTTTGTAAGAGGGTCACCAAGTTATATTGGTTGGAGGTCTCAAATCCTTCTCTCACTCTGTTTCCTATGACCTGCCTCCAATCAGATGGAGTCTTCTAAATGCAGAATCACTTCTGCAGCCCCCTTGACACTTCCAGTCAGGAATGTCATGACCTTTCTCTGATATGTTCCCCCCTTTTTTCCCCTGCTCCATTCCCTACCAGGTCTACCAGGCAGATCACTCTCTACCTCAGGCCAGGCCCCTGCCAGTCTCAGCCAGTCTCTCCAGCTTCCTCTTTAGCCCACTGGGCTGTCATGCACCAGTGGATCTCTATATATATTCAAGCACCACACTCTCAAAAATGCTCTGCATATTTTGGTTGGCTTTTCTTGTCTTTGAACTCGCTGTTCCTCCACTCAGAAAGTTTGTTCCCATCATTGCTGCTTCTTGAAATCGTATGTAGATCCAGTTCAAGTGTGTCTTTCTCCGTGAAGCCTTCCGAGATTTCTGGAATAAAAACCAATGTCACTTTCTCCCATATTTCCTCAGGCTTTGCTTTGCTTTTCTTGCAAAGTACTTCCCATCTTCTACTTGTCATTTTGTTTCCAATGATTTCATCTAACTTCTGCACTATACCATAAGGCATTTGAGGGAAACAACCATATCTTATTACCCTTCTATTCCCATCACTTCAGTTCTCCCCCTCCCTGACCTTTTAAGCTCAGCCAGCTTTTCTATATCCTACATGGTTCACAAGAGATAGCTGTGAAAACAGTGTCTGCCCCATATTGTTTCTTATTTACATGCCACACCCTGCTTCTTGAATTATTGATTTTGTGCCCAAGCTTGCCCTTTCTGCTTCTTGTCACTTTTAATTTGGTGACCATTAATTACCCTTTGTCCTCTTGCATTTTTGTATTTGGTTTCTAGTTTGCCTCTGGGCTCAATTCATTTTAATATCCTCTGAATTCCTATGTGAGACTTCCTTTCCCAAAGCACATACCTGTGGAGGATTCAATAAATAAGTGTGTTCTGGAGCCCTAGGAACAATCAGCCCTGTTTGCTTTCAACAAACTCTCAGTCTATCAAGATAATTATTTCAAGCCTCCTTTGAGGAAATCAGAAAGGTGACAACTTATGTACTCCCCACCCCCAACTCTCCATTCAAGGTGAGACTACCCAGTTCTTTCTTGAGCTTCTCTGGTCAGCTGCCTGGCCACAGGGAGGATGCCCTCGCTCTCCAGGCCATCTGTATTCTCTGTCTCCCTCTGCCTCCAGGTACCACTAATCTTCCTCCTGTGACTGTGGGAAGAGCATTCCATCCTGTTAAACTGTGATGCTACAGGAAATTCTCTGGCTGCAAGTGAGACAATATGCAATTTTACAGGTGTCAACAAACAAGCTACTTACTTGTTCATCATTAAAAATTTCGAGGTGAGTCTAACCTTAGGAGTGCAAGACTCAGCTACTATAATAGCATTTGCAGGAATCGTTGCCTTTAAATCCCTTGATAATACCCAACTTCAAGCCATTATCTTTCACTAGCATTTGGTAGGTTCATATCCTAGTTTGTATCTTTAGCTTTGTTTCTGAAGCCAGAAAAGTGGCTCACAAGATAGAATCTGAGAAGCTAAGCTGAAGCAGTACAGCTGATGTAGTCTGCTCAGCCTTCCCCACAGACCTGTGATTATCTAGTTAAGGTGTCCCCAAGCTTGTGAGGATGTTTATCTCAGGAGACTTGAAGAGGTAGTCACACATAAATTACAGGTGCTGTGATATTGGTAGAGTAAAAGTTACTTTGATGATATGATATTTTCTTTAATGATTCTCTTAGATATTCTGTTAAAGTGAAAATTTCCTTCCTGTTGGTTAAACATTTTACACTGTTAACATGAAGGCTACTGTGATGTTACTTCCTATCAGATAAAGTTAAAATTTTCTGGGTTTGCTGCCTTGTATTCCCATTATAAAACCTATTAAAATTATAACTGAGACGGAACAGATTTGAGAGGGCTTCTGATAATAAAACTTACTGGACTTAATCCCCATCTCTCCATTTGGCTGACAGTGACAGGCGGCCAGATCCTCTTCTAGTAACATTTCTTGACCCTAAGCTCAGGATTCATTCAACTTCTCACGGAGAGTGATTGGGTTCACAGTGAAAAAAACAAGAAGATCAGAGTGAGAGATTGTTTTTTTTTTGGGGGGGGGGCGTGATGTCCCAATTTTCTTTCATTGTATCCAAACAGGCCTTTGTTTATTGGTGGAAAATGTCCATTTAGTTTTCAGTTTCCAGTTTAATAGTTTTTAACCCTGTTTCCTGTTTGTCCAACTTGACTCCTAGGTGGATCTTTCTAAGGAAAGGTGTCTTATAAGTTTCAAAATGCTATGAAAATGTTAGTTGTAGCTATGTTAGCAATTGATATTTAAGGACAGGAAAAAGGATTTCATTTTGCCTGTCCTTTTCTCCTTAAATTTGAGAAGCTCTGAACTTTGACATCTAATTATTCTCATAATTACAGCAAGAGATAGAGAAAATTAAAACTAAAATTCAAGCAATTACATGTGCAAGGGTGAAAGTGGTTATTATGTTAAAATGCATAGTCCATTTTAATTCTCCTTAAGATAGCTGTAAGGGAAAGTTCCTGGGATGCAGGAAGTGGAAGCAGGGCCTACGTATTAAGATCTTGACCTCAGAGCCCCATTAATGCATTTGTAATTCTTTCAGTTCCAACTAGATGTCTTAGATAAAAGTAGCATGTGTGAAACATGATGTGTTCTTATGCCTTTACATAAGGACAAAAATTTTTCTGTAATAAATGTCTCTAGACTTATGAAGCATTGATTTATAAAGTACCCTTGTCTTAGGGTACCTAATGATGCCCCTTCTTTCCCCAAATGCCAGTAGGACTAGAACTTCTCTTTAGAACCAGTCAAATTAGAGGCTAGAATTTTAACTGCTCTAATTTTAGCAGTATTGAATAATAAGAAATACAGAAAACACATTCCCAACTGAAAAGTAACTACCTATCTCACTCCTGTTGTAGATAATTCTCTGTTTATTGTTCTGCTCATTCATTAATTCATATGTAAGTGCATCTACATATTTAATTACCTTATTTTAACTTTTTATTTTGAAGTACCTACAGTCACAAAACGCTGCAAAGAAATAAAAGAGAGATCCTGTGAACCTTTTGCCCGGCCTTCCCCAAGAATATCGTGCATAACTAGAGTAGCAAATCAAAATTGAGAGGGTTATTTTGGTACAATCGCCAAAGCTTATTTAGATTTCATCAGTTATAGATGCACTTACGTGTGTGTGTACTATGCAATTTGTGTAATTTGATCCCAAGTGGAGTTCTGTGTAACCACCACCATGATCACAAAGCCAAGAACTCTCTCTTTTTTAAGATAGGTCCACCAAGTTTTGTCAGAGAGCCAGAAATCTGAAGAATGGTGAAAGCAGCATCTCCAAGACTGTTCTGCCTCAGTTGTAATTCTAATAGTTTTTATAATGGGATACAAAGAAACATACATAGAAAATTTTAACTTTATTTGAAAGAATCATTAAAGAAAGCAACATAAAAGTAGCATTTGCTTTAATAATGTAACAATACTTAAACAATAGTAGTAGTAGCCTTTAGTCTAACAATATAACACTTATTGTCCAAATGTTACTACCTCCCCCAAAGTCTTTTTTTTTTTTTTTGAGACAGAGTCTCACTATGTCCCCCTTGTATGTGGCTTGCACCCTACTCACTGAGCTACAGGTACTGAGCCTCCCCCAAAGTCCTTTGAGATAAATACCCCAGCTTAACTCTTTCATCACCATGAGAGTCCCTCCTGCTGCCCCTTTAAAATCATACTTACCCTCTCCCTCCACTAACCTATTCTCTATTCTTCTAATTATGCCATTTCAATGATGTTACATAAATGAAATTGTACAGTATATAACCTTTTGATACTGGCTGTTTCCATTTAGCATAATTTACTTGAGGTTTATTCAAGTTGTGTGTATTATTGATGTTTACTTTTTCTTTTTCCTGCTGAGTGGTGTTCTGGGGTGTGGCAGTACCATACTTTATTTAGCTATTCACCCATTGAAGGAAATATAAAGGTAAATGTTTCTTTAAGAATTTCTGTGCATGTTTTTTAGCTGAGTGGCTCACTAACATTGGACATGAAGAGTTTAAGCTGAGGACTAGTTGATTATGGAAGAGGGTCTGATCTGCAGCAGTGCTGATTTTGAATAAAGAGAGAGAATGGGAATGAGGCAGCTGTCTGGGCACTTTCTGCTAGGTCTGAGCATGATACCCTTCAAGAGGCTTGAAGTTGCTACAGAGAGGAGTGAAATCAGAAATGGACCCCAAATTTAAGGTATCAAAGTTAAACCTCAGGCTCCCAATTTACAGAATGACGGTAGTGGAGTAGTTCTGTACTTTTCCAACATCAATGTACATAAGAATCACCTAGACATTCTGCAAAACACAGATTCTGACTCAGAAGGTCTGAGTGGGGCCTGAGATTTTTGCATTTCTAAGAAGCTCTCAGGTGATACTAATGCTGCTGGTCCATAGATCTCTTTGTGACCTACACCAAACAGGTTGATACCTGAGATTTCTTTATCACTTAAAATACTTTCCCTTGATTTCTTTAGACAGGCTGAGAGGCTGAGGAGTCAAAATGCTGTGAATAGGAAGTTAGCTGGCAGGAAATCAGAGACTCAAGATATGCCATTTAAAGAATTGAGCAGCCAGGATGCCAGCCTGTTCTACCTCTTGCAGGCTTACCTGGGATTGCAGAGTGGAAACTCTGTGTAATTCCTTTAGGACCAGAGTTCTAGCTCCTGAAAGTGGCCATGGAAGGCCATGGAAAAGAGCGTGCTTGGTTGGACTTGGTGAATCTCTGTGGAACCCAGTTCTTGAATACCCTACATCTGAATAGACCCCTGGGAGCCCACCTAATAAGTCTTACTAGTAATACAGAGGAAAGTTAGCTATGAATAATGGACTAGATTACTCTGTAGGCTCAGTGACGTGATGCTCATGGGTGTAGTATTGACAGAGGAAGAATTTTCTACTTTTCCTTGCATTTTGCCTTTAGGCAAGGAAGTGAGTAGATTTATTCTAGATTATTTTGAGTGCTTACGTAATTAGTTTGAGTAGGTTGGAAATTCTAGTTAAAAACAATAATAATTTTAACAATTGTTGCTGTCAAAGTTCCAGACTCCCATGTAGGCAGAGGCACAAAGCAAGATGGTGCCCCACTGGATCAGCTGAGTGATGGAGTGGGAGGATCATCAGTCATTTCTGTGAGAAGCCAGATAGGACATAAATGAATAAGCATGGCTATGTTCCAATAACATACCACTTAGGAACCTGGAAATTTGGATTTCACATAATTTTCACATGTCACAGAATAATGTTCATCTTTTTTTTTTTTTTTTCTCAGCCATTCAAAAGGAAGGGAGTTTGGTAAGCTCTCATCTAACAGGGACAATGTGTGGATATATGGCACACCTCCTGGGTGACAGGCTCAGCTACAAATTTGACTTTACCTAACAAACACAAACCATGTAACCTAATCAATTGTATCCATACATATTAATCTGACATTTTTTAAAAACGTGAAAACCATGCTTAGCTTACAAGCCATGTAAAAGCATATGAAAGGTTACTTTTGGCTTCTGGTTCTTAATTTGCCAGCCCCAGGCCTAAATCAACCTCAAAATCTCAGAAGTCCAAGAATGGGAAAAATTTGCCCTTGCTTAGCATACTCTGAGAAGTGGCTACCTTCAAGCCAAAAAGAAGGGGTTGCTTTCTTCAGGTAAATCCTGCTGAAATGTATTTCAGAGAGAGATGGATATTTCACTGGACCTCATGTCTGGAAGATCCAGCAGTGTTTGCTGTGTCTAGTGGGAATTAGGATCTGGGCTGAGAAGGTTTGCCTTCCTCAGACATCAAGCAGTAGATTCATCCCATGTTCCACATCCCCACCTCCAATGGTTTCACTTTTGTACTTTGCCACAAGTCCTTCTATCAGGCTTCATCTATGGAGTGTGTGTATGTGGACACAACCCTCAGGATAATCCTGGGCTTTGTGAAGACTTTCTGAGGCTGAATTTGTGGTGCTTGGAATTTTTGTGACTGGCTGTTTGTGCTTTCCATGGCTTTTAGGTGAACATCCTAGAGTCTCAACTCTGTGCTTTCTGCTGCAGACATCATTGTGCTTCCCTATCTTATAATCAATATTAGGGGTTACCCCAAACCCAAATATTCCCTGGGTGGATAATTAAAGTGAATCTGTTCCCGACCAAATACTGTCTTTTGTCTTAACCTTTCCACTGCCTTTATCTCATCAGTGAAGTTTCTGAGATCAGACCAAGGCAACAGAAAATGATTTGATCCCTGTTTACAGAAGAGGAAATGGAAAAGGCAAGGGGTTGAACAATTTTCATAAGGTCACTGAGCAACTACCTGACTGAGCCAGAATGAGTATGCACAAATATAAAATTCTCAAGCTCACTCAGTCTTCTGACTATACATATAAAGTCCCTGTTTTCTTCAGAAATACATTTACATGTTGTAGACTTAAATGGTTGTATTTCCAGGTATAGTACTTGTATTTCAAGTACAAGATGGGCTGAGAATTTTAAAATACTAACCAGGAATTAGAAAATACCTAGCTTCAGAGAGAATTGATAATCCATTCATAGCAAATAATCTGCTACTGAAGGTGAATAATGCACCAAGCTTAGTGCTAATAGAAAAGAAGTAAATTTATGTATACTATGCAGGGGAAGATTCTATTCAGAATTTAAATGCCCTTCAGTTTAGCTCTATTCCACTAACAAAGCTAATCAAGAATTGATGCAGATTTTAAAAGCTTCTATTGGCATGTTAGTGTCCATTTAGGACTTAAGAACAATGCTTTATAAGAAAATTAAAACATTTACTTGCTCAAGCAATTCTAGTAACATCAGAAAAAAAGGAATTAATAAAATGAAAGATTAATATCATTAGTATGTAAAATCACTTGAACTATATTTTTAATACCTTAATATAATTATGCAATGGATTGAATGTTTGTTTGTGTCCACTCAAATTCATATATTGAAGTCCTAACCCACATTGGTGTAGTATTAGAAGCTGAGGTCTTTGGATGGCAATTAGGTCATAAGAATGAACCCCTCATTAATATGATTAGTGCCCTTTGAGGAAGAGGGCAGAGAGCTACCTTCCTCTCTTTCCTCCATGTAAAGATACAAGTCGGCAATCTGGAACCCAGAAGAAAGCCTTCATCAGATCTGTAACTTCCAACCTCCAGAATTGTGAAGAATAAGTTTAAAGAAATACATTCAAATGAAACAAATTTATGTTGTTCATAAACCACCAAGTCTATGGCATTTTGTTACAGTATCCCGAACAAGACTAAGATAACTTACAAGAAATAGAAATCATTTCACCATAAGGACATCTGCACTAGAATGTTTATAGCAGCTTAATTCATAGTTGCCAAGATATGGAGCCAACCCAAGTGCCCACCAACCCAGGAATGGATTAACAAACTGTGGTATCTGTATACCATAGACTACTATTCAGCCATAAAAAGATAAAGACTTTACATCCTTTGTATTTACTTGGATGGCATTGAAGAATACTCTTCTTGGTAAGGTTATCTCAAGGATGGAAAAGTAAGTATCCAATGTACTCAATACTAACATGAAACTAGTAGGTGAACAACTACATGGTCATACAACAAAAAACTGAATTACACTCATCTGGGAGGAAAAAGGAAAGGGAGAGAAGGGAGAAGAGGGGAGGGATTGATTAATTCTCACTTAATGGGCACAGTGTAGGAGTATATAGCATACCTCCTGGGTTGGGCACAACTACAACAGGGACCTTACCTGACAAATGAAAACATTGTATCTTAATAGTTTGTACCCTAATATTAATCTGAAATAAAAAAAAATCCTTTCACTTACAAAACAAAATACAAAAATAGCACACAAAATACAATTTATATAAAAAACACAAATAGTCAAGAAATTGAGAAGATAAAAACCCTGAAAATTAAATTGTTTTATTATGATTAAATTATAAATGAGTTAAAAGAAAAATATAATTTATTAAAACAACATACCTATCAGAATGGCCAAAAAAAAAAAAAAGAAAAAAGAAAAAAAATTCATGACAGCACCAAATGGTAGCTATATAGATGTGGATAAAGTAGTTTACTCATAAATTGTTGATGAGAATGTAAAATGTTTTGTTGACCCTGAAAAACAGTTTGGAAGTTTCTCATAAAAATAAATATGTAACTATCATGTGACCTGGAAATTGTACTCTTGGACAATTATGAAAATTGTGTTTACATGAAAACATGAAAGAAACGACAATTATACCAAAGAAATGAAAAATATGTTTACACAAAAACATTAACATAAATGTTTATAATAGTTTTATTCATAAGAGCCTTAAACTGGAAACACTCCACGTGTGTTTCAGGAAGTGAATGGTTAAACAAACTATGATAAATTATTACTATGGATTATTATTTATCAATGCAAAAGAACAGAATACTGATATGTGCATCCACCTAGATGAATCTCTGAAAAATTTTGCTCAGTGAAAAAAAGAAGCCCCAAAGTTTGCATACTATATTATTTCATTTATATAACATTCTTGAAATGTCAAAATTATAGTAATAGAGAACAAGTTAGTGATTGTCTGGAATTAGAAAGGCACCAAGGCAGGAGGAAAGTGGGTGTGGCTATGAAGGGGCAACATAAAGAATCCTGGTGGTGATGGTGATTTTCAGTATCTTCACTGTTTCCAGGCCAATATCATGGTTCTGATATTGCACCACGATTATTCAAGATGGTGCCATGGAAGAACATAGTGGACATATAAAACCCACATGAGATTTGTCTGTATTATTTCTAACAACTGTTTGTGAATATATAGTCATCTCAAAATGAAACATCGAATTAATAAAATTACAATTCTTAGAAAAGATGTAACAAAATCTGTCTCTTGCTTACACATTGGGTGTGGTCCCATTTTCTCATATGGGTCAATTTGGGGAAATATTTTGAGAATATAATATTTTTAAGTATTTTCCTGTGTCCACCTTAGCAGTTCTACCTGTACTTATAAGAATTAATCTGAAGGAGTTAATTGAACACTTTTGTAAACATTTCTGTGCACATATGTTCAATGTTAGATGATTTACAAGAGCAAAAATTTTTAAACAATGCAGTATCTAACAGTTAAGGAATATTTTAAGGATTAATAGTACATACATACCACAAACTCTAATGCAGAAATTAAACTCATATTTCCATAATAAAGATAGTAGGCAAGATAGTAGATAAAATACTAGGCAAATAGGTAAGGTGGTAGGGTACGGTAGAGTGACTATGCATGTGTGGGCTCTGACTGCAATGCAGGGGGTCAAAACATGAACAGTACTACCTATGTGCTTTGTTACTTTGGGGAGTTTCCTTAACATCTCTGCACATTTCATTTCCCTCTTGGTAAGTAAAGGTAATGAGGTTGTTGCAAGGACATGGTACTAAAAAGAAACAGCACTTTGACGGGCACTCAATAAACATCAACTGATATTTCTCATATTTTTGAAAAGTTCCTGCAATGAATATATGTTTTATAACTTAAAACAAAAAAGATTTATGAAACAAAGACAGGCAATAAAATATTCATGCTCCTTCATGATGGGAAGGACATTATTTCCTTTTTACCATTTCCCAGGTTGAGTATGGGTTGAATATGCTTATAAATGACACCTTTATTAATCAGTGAATATGTGGTGTTCTGTATGCCAAGTCTTTGCATGTTTCAAATTTCTGGGTGCTGAATTATTAAATCCAGTCTACTTTCTCTTCCATGCCTTAACTGTCTTTACTACTCAGAGTGGCTACTTCATTCTCTCAACTGTACCATCCCCCACTTTCCATAATACTTCTGTTGCCCACAGCTTACTTCAACACCACTGTCTAACTTTTAACCGCCCCTCTTTTTTTTTTTGCAAAATCTTCCTACTAATAATTCCATGACACCAGGATCTCTCTTTTAAAATTCCTTCTGTGTTCAGTATCATCCCAGATAATTTAGCATTTTGTGGTTACCAGAAAGAATGCTATTTTATGGTGGTGTTTTCCTGCATAATGCTGCAAGTGGATACTTCCTATATCCTCAACTAAAATTTAAGCCTTAGTGGTCAAGGTTGTTTCTATATTTCTTTTGTGTTACACAGAAAAGCTCACTGTTGAGTGAAAGACCAGCCAAAGCTAGGCTGCCTGTGCTGGCTTAGTCCTCAGTACTGAAGAGCAAGATTTGCTTAATCATGAACTTAGTTTTGTTGGGGAATATCTTGTAAGTGACAGGAAGTTGGCTATTCTCCTTTCAGAACTATTAATATCACATGGCAGAAGTAACATTAGGGGAGACACTGGAAGATCTAAAGGGTGGCACATAAACATTTTTATACAAAGAGAACCTGAGAATTCCAGTTCTCTGGAGATATTGAATGACATAAGTATCTATATCTGGGGTGTTGGAGGGCAGTAAAAGCAAAGAGATGCCTTGTTTATATAAATGTAATCTTATACAATCCAAATATGGAAACAGTAAAAGTAACATTTTGTCCAAATAACTGTATTTTTTATTATAATATTTTAAGGATAAATCAGGATATTTCAAAGATAATATTTCAAGGGTAATGGGATAGTTCTGATGAAAATTTAAGAGCTAAAATTAAGATTATGGATACTAGTTACATTATTATTATTTTTATTTTTGAGATACAGTCTCACTCTGTTTTCCAGGCTAGAGTGCTGTGGGAGCATCATAGCTCATAACAACCTCAAACTCTTGGGCTTAAATTATCTTCTTTCCTCAGCCTCCCAAGTAGCTGGGACTATAGGCACCCACCACAGCGTCTGGCTAATTTTTCTATTTTTAGTAGAGATGAGATCTTGCTCTTGCCTCAGGCTGGTCTTGAACTCCTGTACTCAAGTAATCCTCCTGTCTTGGCCTCCCAGAGTGCTAGAATTACAGGCATGAGCCATACTCGACCTCTGAATGTTGTTTTGAGTTGTAAAACCTTGAAAAGTTTCATTCAGTAAATTGAACAGTCATTAATGATTATAAAATTATAGGTTCTGTTGTTTTGCTTTGCAATTTGAAGTTATTCTTCAATTAAACTTGAAATGATATTTTGCTTTTCCCATTAAATGCCTACATTATTCAATAACCATTTACATCATGCTCTGTGTACTCTCTCTTTTTTAAAATGTTGAAAAAGTTCAAAAGGATGCAGGGAATTCTTTAATAAAGACCCATAAAGAATTAAGAAGTATTATTATTTTTTCCTTCTTGCTCCAGTTTTATTTTAATATTTATAAATGTGACATTACCGATATTTGAGGCTTGTTGTTTAGCTCCAATGCCAAAGATAACCACTGTTAGGAAATTTCTTTTTATTCTCCCAGCTATCTATATTACGTTCTTAGTAAATATATATTTATATAATGCAAGGAATTCCAATATACAGTTCTTAGGTTTTAGCAAGCATTAGAATTCACTGAAGGGCTTGTCCAAACAAACTGATGCACCTACTTCAAGAGATTTTGATTCAACAGGTCTGAGATTGGCCCCCAAATTTGCATTTCTAACAAGTTTACAGGAAATACTAACACTATTAGTCCAGGCACCAGATTTAGAAAACCACATATGTGTGTGCATATATATAGAATATATATACATATATTCTAGAATTATTGCATCCATTTCTCTTTTATTGTCTACTCATATTTCTCCAAATTGTTACTGTAATAAGACCCTTAGCATAAACATACCATAGAACAAAATTGCTAAATATTAGTGATGCCCATTTTCCAATTTTTTAGACATTGTTAGATGAGTTTTAGAAGCAGTTCCAGTTTGTATGCCCACCTGTAGTTTATAAATGTTCTCAATTTCTCTTTTCCTCACCAACTCTCACTTATGTCACAGTTTTTTTTTTACATGACTTATGAAAGCTATTGATGGTTCATTAATTTTTTAACTTGCTTGTTCTAAATTACTAGGTAGGGTATCTTTTCATGTTTATTGGATATGTGTATTTCTATTTACATAAATTACATTTTCAAATACTTTGACTCTTTATATTATAATCTTTTTGTAATTATTTTACATTATTTTTTCTTACCAATTCTTACATTCTTACATTCTCCTTACCAGTTCTTAGAGGTCTAAGTACTATGAATATTTTCCCATTCTAAAATATCAAGAAGAAAAAAAATCACTAATTTTTATAACAGGAACAGACTTGATTGTTAAGGAACCCACAAGCGGGGTTCACTGTTGCTTCCCTCATGGAAAGTCAATTCTGAGACAAGGAGGCTTGTCAAGGAAGAAAGGATTTATTTCTGAGGACACATTAATAGGAGGAGGAGGCACAGCCTAAATTTACCTCCCAGATTAGCTGGGTTAAGGGTTTTTTATGGAAATGAAAATGAATAATTCATGGAGGGTGTACCCCTTTGTATGTTTGGGATGGAGTGTAGTTCACCAACTGTGGTGAGGAATCATGCTGTTCATGAGATGTAAATCAGTAAATTTTATAATGGGAAAAGACTTGACAATGAATAATTCATAAGAAGATGGAAAGGAGTTTAAAGTGATAACAGATTTCTCTTCTCATTGCTGTGTTCTTGGTCTCAGGAATGGAAGAATGAATTCATGGGCCACAGAGAAGAGGAAGTGGTAGAGCCATAGTTTATCAGAAGATAGAAAAGCTTCCAATACCATGAAAGGGGTGCTGAACCGATTGCTGCAGCAGCTCACCTGTTTGTGGCTTTGATGCTTTGTTGGCCCACCCATACTTTGTGGCAAGCATTGATTGGGTCCTTCAAAACTAGCCGGCTTACACTGATTGGTTTCTTTAAACTTTAACTTACTGGCCTCTGTTTATTGGCCTTCTCTTCCTGCCAGTGGCTTATTTTTTGCCCAATCCCCTCTGGGGAGCCCCTCTATGCTCTGCCTAGCAACAGCCAGTGACTAATGGCTGAACAGGTTGCCCTACAGGTGTCCTTCCCTTCTGTCTCTGCCCCATTTCCCAGTCCTTGCAAAAGTCTTCTGGCTTCTGTCAAAGTGTTAATGTCATTAGTTATCAGGAAAAATCAAAATAAACCCAGATTGACAATCATTATCTCAATAAAATTTCTAGGAAGATTTAAAATTTGAAAGACCATCAATAATAAGTATTGGGATTAATTAATAGCCAGAGATGCTGTTGTATCAAAATGTACATTGGTAAAATGACTTAGGAAAATCATTTGCCAGTTGTTAATAAAATCAAACATGAAGCTCCTATGACTCATCACTTCTGCTCCCAAGTATATGCACAGGAACAAATGAGGGCATGAGTCTACCTAACGTACACACACAAGTGAGTGTGATTCGTGATAGCTACAAACTAGAACATTCCAGGTGTTCATCAGGGAAAGATGGATAAATAGTAGTGGTTACTCATATAATAAAATACAAATAATTTTTTAAGTTACTTGCTGATTGATAGTTGCATGAATCTCAAAAACATTATGCTGAAGGAAAGAAGCCAAGCACAAAGCAACACATATTCTTTTTTTTTATTATTATTAAAGGATAACTGTGTACATTAATGCAATCATGTGCCCATCGATCCATGAATGGATCAATAAACTGTGGTATATGGGCAACACATACTCTTATGATTCCTTTTTAAAAAAGTTTAAGAATACAGTAGTGAAATTCACCCAAATAGAATAAACTATAGGTGAATTTGTCTAAAGGTTGAATATAAATGTCTTAGCATAACAATTATGAGAAAGACATGATGGCTATGTTGGCCACCTGGATGAGAGTTTTCCAAACTGCATATAGAAGTAACACACTGTATCCTATGAGAGAATTAATGTACACAACTATGATCTAATAAAAAATAATAAACAGAATATTATAAGAAAAAAAAAGAATACAGTAGTGGTTACATTGAGTCTAGGGGATATTGACTAAGGAAGGCTGCAGAAGTATTCTGTATCTTAATTTGGGTGGTAGTTACCAGGTTGAATACATAGGCGAAAATTCCATTACTGTATGCTTAGAGGTGCTCTTTGCTAAATGTAAATTATTCTTCAATAATTTTTTAAAAATAAATTAAAATGTTTAAAGCTCTCGTTTTATTGGAATGTGAGTTGTAGGAGAAGAGAATTTCTTTGTAAGGCAAAATAAGTGGTAACTTGCCTTCATATAATACAGAAATAGTGTGTTTGATGATTGCTGGCATTTTGAAGATAATTACTACGGGAATTAGAAAACATATTTCAATGTCCAAAAGTACAAGGATGAAAAGTTTAGAAAGCAAAGTAAAGTAAATGAAAAGTGTAAGGAAAGGCCCATGGAATAAAATCAATACTTTAGTTGTTTCTTTATGTAAGAACAAGCAGAATTCTATGAAAACAGAGATGATTAAATTCGTTTACAAAACACAGTCCTGGGCAGCACCTGTGGCCTGTGGCTTCAAATGCCAGACCCACTTTCTAGCTGTGTGTCTTTGGGCACCTTACTTAACCTCTCTGTGCCTGGGTTCCTTATGCTGTTAAGACATTATTAAATTTAAATTATTAAATTTCTCCATCATTAAACAGGAGATAATGACAGTTCCTACCTCATAGAGTGCCAATGCACGTGCAGTGTTGAGAACAATGTCTACTGTATAGAAGCCCCTGGCAAATGTTCATTTGATTACTTCAATCCAGTGGATAAGACAGATGTGAAGCGAGTACATGTCTGACTCCAAACAGCTACAAAGGTCTGCAGGTCGCAGCCTTTTGCCTGTTTCTTTCTTTTTTTTTTCCTTCTGCCTGGCCCCATATATCGGAGGTGGTGGGTTCAAAGCCAGCCCTGGACAAAAACTGCAAAAAAACAAACAAAACAAAACAAAAAAACAGTCCTACAGCTTTCACAGGATTAAAAGGAAAGGGACAACTTACTACTATGTGACCTTGAGTAACTTAACCTAAACTCTTAGGTGCAGAAACCTCACCTCTGGAGTACCAAATATTCCTCACATGAATGAAGAGTGAAATTCTTTGAGAGGATGCAGATCATTTTTCTACTATGCTTCCTGGACATACAATAGACATTTCAAAAATATGAGCTTCTGTTATTAAAGTATTATAAGTTAAAAAAAAAACAGAAGAAGAAATATTGCTAGCAAATATAAACAAAAAGAGATCAAGAGGTGATAGGACAAAACAGAAAGTGTGCAGTGCACAAAAGGCAATATTTATGAAGAAAACACCAATCCCACACTTGTGTTTACAAAATAACAAAGCTAATTTCATATGCACATTTATATATATATAAATGCTTCTTTATGTTTGGTTAAGTAATTATGTTAAGTAATTTTTTGCTTTTCAGTTTGCGTATATTTCCATGTATTAGAAGAATACTTTTTAAATATATGAAAATTGAAAGGCAATAACTTATGCAGAATAAAGCTATAAGCTTATTTTATTGTAGTCCTTGGTGAAGTTTTTGACAACGCTTAATGGTTTAATTTATACTAAATGAAGCTGGGATATTTATTTTTAGGCTGATGTTATTTTGTTTAAAAATTACATTGTTACTTGTTTGACATAGCTGGGAAGATTTTGTGTCCTGCTGTCTGAGGATATTTGCTCCAAGTGAGAATTAACAGTTTCCATTTTTGCAAGTTTTGGCTCTTGCACATTCTAGAGCTAGATTGTCCCCTAGAGACTCTAGGGCTAAGGGAAGGCCTTCTTAGTGGGAAGGCCTTCTCAGTGGGAAGGCCAGGACTGGTTTAATGGCAGGAAATCTCATTCCCACACAGTACTCTGTGGTGTGGCAGGATTTCAAGGACTAGCATGGACATGCCTCAGTCATTATCATGAGGTTTCAAATTCTGGGGGGAGGAGGAATGAGTATCCTCCTGTGGTTATGGCTGTGTGCAAATGAGCTTGGACATAGCTCCTCTCCTCTTAAGCATCAGTGCCCAGACAAAGACAGAAATGAGCATTTAGGGCAATAGAATTTAGTGAAAAGAGTGATAGGCAATATGGAAAAATTACCAACCAGGGCTTAGAGTCAGATTACATTTAATTTAGGAAAAAAGATGGTTCTTAATTCCTGCCACATTCAGGAGTGAATTCATACTTGCTACATCATAGGTTTGCTTATTTTTTAGTTGTAAGTGACTATGTGAGCATTATTTTTGCATGTATGTGGTTTTACATGCTATTTTCAATGTGCTGATATATAGATTTGTAGTTTCATCTCGACCATTTTTATTCTTGCATCATCAAATTTTCTACTTGTATCATTAAATTTTAATTTCAAATGGTCAGTTTGCAGTAATCCATTTCTGGCTTAAACAATAATTTGTTTTACCCTTAAAGGAAAAAAATATATGTTAAAATGTAGATAGATAAGAACAACATAAATATATAATAAATGCAAATTTTTGCACAAAGTATTTCTATTGTGTTAGAACATATTACTTATACTTTCTCATGTAAATATACAGTCACATGAGATTTCATAACGGGAAGATGTGTTAAGCCAATGTACCTGATCTTACTTGTATTTAATAGAGCTTGTTGTCCTTGTTCTATAGATTTGAATTTACTTGAACAATTTTAGGGAAATAGACTAGCATAGTCCTGAAGTTACAAAGAAGACCAGAAACTTTTCTTATTTACAACATATTTACACAAAATCCAGAAACCTGGGGATACTCTTTGCAAACTCAGGATAGTCTTTAATTAAGCTAAAACAGCAAGAAGGCTTTATTTTAGAGAGTTGCACAAAAGTAAATGACTGCAAAACATAAGTTAGGACATTGGTAATCCTCTGTGTGTTTGGTACATTTTAATATGTGTATGTGCAGTTTTCTTTCACAATTTTAAAGATGTTTAAAAGATTTTAAAAGAATAATTTGATGTAGAACATTGAAAACAAAGAACATTTATACACAATTCTAAAAATGTTTAGAGAAGTTGAAAATCACCAAATCTAGGGAATCCTTTCAATTCTCTGACCCTGTGAATCTACATTTTAAACATTTCAGGAGACATTGCAGTGGTTGAATTGTGTCAATTCCCATGAATTCTCTTAAATAAAGGCATCTCAGGAGTAATCAAAGTGAGAGAGTAGAATTTCTTTATTCAGTATCCTCAAGTGGCAATTTTCTATGAGAACTGGGAGCTTCTCTAAATTTTAAAAATAATGAATATTTTGATCAATAGTTTACAATTCAGTGTATAGTCATTAATTTCATATAGACACTATTTGGCAGTGTGGTTTGAAGACAAAATCCTCAAAAAGAAGATAAAAAATATATGAAGAAAGCACAGTTTCTGGTTTTGAACAGCTTTATTAAGGTACTATCAACAGACAATAAACTGTGCATTTTGAAACTTGAAAAGTTTGGAAAATGACTAGTACAAAGGTAGTGAGCGCATCTATTGCTTCCAAAAGTTTTGCCACGTCCTTGGTAAGCCTTCCTTTCCACCCTTTCTTTTTTGTTATTGATTTTGTACACTGAAATGTTGCTAAACTCACTTATTAGTTTTAGTGACTATTTTTAAGGATTTAATAAGTATTTTTAAATGCAATGTTCAAAAGAAATGCTGAAAGGAAATGTCCTTCACTTTTTTTTCTGATCTAGGGAAAAGTGTTTCATTTTTAACTATTGAGTATGATGTTAGCTAGAGGTTTTTGACAGATGTGCTTTATTAGGTTAAGGATATTCCCTCCTATTTCAACTTTGTTGACAGTTTTTATCAGGAATGGACATTAAATCTTGTTAAATGTTTTCTTCTACATCTATTAAGATGGTCATTTTTTTAGTTAGTTTTCTAATATAGTGACATTCAGTAATTTTGCAATATTGAGCCAACTTTGCATTCTGAGATAAACTTTACTTAGCAATAACATGTTATTCTTTTTGCATATTGACAGCTGTCCTTATCATTTTTCTTCTATATGTAAAATGTCTCTTTTTTTCTGATTCTTTTAGCATTTTGCTTTTATCACTGATTTTGAGTAATCTGATTGAAATATATTTTGATCCTACTTCTTGGTATTAAGATTAGTTTCCTTGAGCTACTCAGATCTTTGGATTTTTATGAAATTTGGAAAACTTTCAGCTATTATGCCTTGAATAGTTTTTTCCTGAATCCTCCTTTCTCCTTTCTTTGGGTCTCTCTCTCCTTCTCTCTCAAACACACATACATACATGTGCATACATGGTCATTTGAAGATGTTCCCACAGCTCACTGATGCAGTTTTTGTTGTTCCTTTATTTCTGTCCCATTTTGCATTATTTCTATTACTGTGCATCCAAGATTGCTAATTTTTCCTTCTGCATGTCTAGTCTACTTTTGATTCTACCTGGTGTAATTTTCTCTTCAGACATTGTAGTTTTACAACTTTTGCTGTGTCTTCGCACAACATACTAGTCAGTAAGAAGCAAAACTCAAGTGGAACTGTTAGAGTAGGAGACTAGGAGACAGGGCTGGGCCTGGATGGAGGGGCTTGAAGATTGGTTGCAGGTGTTAACATAAACAATTCTCAGGCAGAAGCTAAGTAGAGGGTCTGATAATTGTAGGCAAGAACAGGCTTCTACCTGCTTTCCAGCTATCTCTGCCACCGTATATGAACTTTGGCTAATTATAATATTATTCACATTGTGGTGTTAAAACTTCTTTGCCCTTGAAATCACCATGAAAATTCCAAAACAGCCACATGAAGTATGAAAATGTGAGGGAACAGAATTCTAGGAATTACTACTCAAGTTCTTATAAAAATTGAGCCCTTAGCCTTGTCTGTTCTGCTCCTCAATTACTAAGACCAAAAACCACTTCTTCTAGGAGCAGCTGGTCTTTTTGAACCTGCTGCTCCCTTTCTTTGAAGAGTGTGCTATAATTTTCAATTAAAAAAAATAAAACAATAAAACTGTTGCTTGCTTGGCTTATGGGGTACATCCTGAAAGTTTTTCCTCTTAATGATCACCAAGACCTGTAAAAAAAAAATCTCCCCTCAAAAGCCATTAGCAGAATCTTCTTATTTCTCAAGTTTTTTTCTACATTCAGGTCTTTTTTCTGGTCCTCTGTCCTATAAATTCTAACTGCACTGGTTAGACTGGTTAGACTAATGTCTGTCTTCTCAGCTCAGGAAATCTAGTGGTCTCATCCTGTGTTGCCGTAGCATTTTGTACCATGGCCTGGTAACTCTCCAGGAAGCTGTGACAATGTTAGGATTAACCTTATTTGTTTTCTATCTTTCTGAGATCACTATTTCTTTGTTGCCTCATATTCAGTTTCTTGAATTATGTTTCACATATTTTTCAGATTTTTAAAATTGATTTCAGATGATAACATGAATACAGTCCCTATTTTTCCATCTTGGGCAGAATTGGAAGTCCAAATTAGTTAGTTTTAATTTCCCTTGGGCCAGGCCAGTTTTGGAAATATGACTGTACTTTGTGAAAGGATAAAACATAAGCATGTGTTTGGAGACACATCAATGGAGTAAATAATTGCATGCAGTAGACACATAACATCACCATTTGTGTTTTTTATATTATGTAAAACATGTCAATAAATAAACATACATACATATACATGCATGAGAAAATAATTAAAATAAATGTCTATCATTTTTACCCCACCCCCAGTTCACTGCTTTACAATTGACTTGGCAACTCCTTCTACTAGGAGGTGGAGTCTGTTTCCCCACCCCTCAAATCAGGGTCATTGTTCTCATTTTCTTTCCTTAATGGAATATGGCAAAATGCTACTGAAGCCTGTTCTATACCTAGACCTCAAGAGGCATTACAAAATTCTGCTCTCTGCAGGGACCCTGCATAGGAGTTTGCTAGAAGATAAGCAATCATGTGAAGCCAAGAGCTGCAACCACAGCTGAGACCTGCTTAGTGCTGTGTCTTCAGCAACGCTCTAACTGACTGTGGTTGCACAGGGGAGCTCTGCTGAGATCAGCCTATCCCTGCCAAATCAGCAGAAATACTTAGTTGATACATAGCATTATAAGGTAATTGGTGATATTTGCTTTAAATGACTATGTTTTGGATGGTTCATTAAGGATCAATGGGTATGTGGTACTGTATGTTTACAAATAGGCATATAAATGTGTTAAACTTCAGTCAACATTAGCCACCATCAACTATGTCTGCCCAGGTAATTAGGGCAGCATAGCCGCACTAATTCTTTGGGATACAGTCTGAAAACTTAATACAGTGGTCAAGCTTCCCCCCCTAGAGTATATTTTTTTCAAAAAAAGTAACATTAGTAACACAAATTAATGTCTTTTTAAAGTCATGTGTAGGGATTCTTAACGTGATTTATTATCACCCATGCTACAGGTACAGTTTGCTTAAAAATAAGATATATGAAGACATTGAAAGCTAAAAAGTTACCTAAACAATTTTCTCATTTTTCATAGAGATTTATCATTAAATTTCTGCCTTCGAGTGCAATTTCTTTACTTTAAAAAAATCACATTCAGTTTTTGTTATAAATACTTCATCTTAAGAAGATATAAAATTTGATTTGCACCCATTGCTGGAAACCTATCTGTTAAGAAACCACCAGTAGTTACAGGGCAAAAATTGGAAACTTCTGGCAAAAATAATGTGAAATCATTGAGCTGGTAGTATGTGCTGAATTGTGCACTAGAGTCCTGGCAAGATGTCCTTCCACCACAGGAAGTCTTTCCAAGGAGAATGACCCCAGCAACAACGGAGAGTGAGTCTTGTTTGCAAACCTGGCAAGCTAGTGGGTTTTCTGCAAAAAGGTTAGTTCATCAAATGTTTCACTGAACAGAACATTTGGAGGTGAGATAATTTTTTATTTTTTTGTAAGAGCAAACTATGCTTGATCAATATATCTGGCCCTTTTAGAAAATAAGAAGGCAAGTGAGCATTTGTTACTTGAATTTTAAAAATTTCTAAAAGGATACCGGTTACCCTTCATGTGGAATTGATTGAGAGGGGCGTATGGCAGCCTACTGGAGAGCTGGAAGTATTCCAGATTGTGATCTGGGGGGAGCAGTGACAAGGGTACATGTGTGTGTAAAAAATCACTGGGCTTTAAGATTCATGGACTTTGCTATTAATATATGAATATTATTCCAAAAAGCTATTTTTAAAAGTGAAGAGAGTCTGAAAGAAAGGATTTGTTGATCCTAGAAAGGGATTTGAGTGTTCACATGACACCTATAACATTTATTTCTATTAATAAGGCAGTCATTGATAAAGATAATGTCAAATAGATACTATGTTTATAATTAATAAGGCCATTAAAACAAGCAAGGTTCTTTAAAATTTGAAAAACATGGTATGGTAACATTTAGAGGAATTAGTAATATATGTATTAAAAGTAAAATCTTAGTCATTGTCTTTAGTTAACACCAGTAAAGATATAACAGCTGTAATTATGAATATATTCATTCACATAGGGAGGCATTAAGAATTTGGAATTCAGGAATTATTGCTTAATGTTTAAAGTAGATAATGTAGGGGATGGTTGTTTTTCCACTAAATTCCCTTATTGTTGTGATTAGAGAGAGTCTATAGCAAGGGCCAGCAAACTGCCCCACAGGCCAAATCTGGGATGTCGCATGTTTTTTAAAAATGTTTTCTGTAACCCAGCCACACTGCATTAATCTAGTATTGTCAGTGGCTGCTTTGACACTACAGGAGCCATGCTGAGTGGTTGTGACAGAGACCACATGGCCAGGAAAGTGTACAGTATTTACTATCACAGTTCTTTGCCAAAAAGATTTGTTGACCTCTGTTCTACAAGAGGTAATCCATAATTCCCATGACTTATAATTCTTACTGTGCATACACAGTAAAATGCAGAGTATATGTCATGTCATGATATGTACCTGTGTGGGAAGGGGCGGGATTATAATCATCTTTGTATTACCTCTTGCACAAGTTCTGAGATATAAATGATTGTCTCCTCTCTTAGTAGTTTAAGCAAACGTAGACCAGAGAAGATAGATAACCAATAATTTTCCTAAGCCTTCATGACAAGAAAGTGGCTAAATCTAAAACAGAACCTACAGCTGCATCTGTCTTATTTCCAACCTCTCTCCTGTACACAGGAGCTCCAGATTCAGATTTGCAGTGAGTAAAGCTCAGACCTAGACAGGGTTGAGTACCAATATTTAGTTTTAGTGCTAATCCCAGGTCATATGTAATAAATTGGCAACAGATAGGACCGTGAAACCAAGAGTTGAGTAGACACACTGAAAGTGAGTGGTGCTGAGTATCTTGTCAGAGCCATGGAGGTTGGTTTCTCCTGAAGGGAATTGATGTTTCCTTTATCAATCAGCCTGGTGATCATCCACCCAAAGCCTTTTACTCTCCCTTTTCTCCGTGTATGAAATCTGTAAGAAATAAAATCAATGATTCTTTTAATCATAAATTCATGAAGATTGATTCATATCTGGGCCTTTTGTTTAAAAGGTTTTTTTTTTTTTGAGGCAAAGTCTCACTTAGTCACTCTCGGTAGAGTGCTGTGGTGTCTTAGCTCACAGCAACCTTAAACTCTTGGATTCAAGTGATTTTCTTGTCTCAGCCTCCCTAGTAGCTGGGATTTTAGGCATCTGCTACAATGCCCAGCTATATTTAGAGACAGGGTTTCACCCTGTCTCAGTCTGGTCTCGAACTCATGAGCTTAGTCAATCTACTTGCCTTGGCCTCCCAATTGCTGGGGTTACAGGTGTGAGCCATCACATCTAGTTTTTTTTTTTTTTTTAACTACGTGTTAATATTTGTTTTGTATAACATTGATATCTTCAGTTTTCTGTTCCTCTGATACGAAAGGAAGGACAGTTTGACTGATATTGGCAAGGATGGGCTGGGCACAGTGGCACATTGTATCCCAGCATTTTGGGAGCCCAAGGCAGGTAGATTGCTTGAGTTCAGGAGTTTGAGACCAGCCTTAGAGAGAGTGAGACCACATCTGTCTCCAAAAATAGCTGGGTGTTATGGTGGGTGCCTATAGTCCCAGCTACTGAGGAGGCTGAGACAAGGGGATTACTTGAGCCCAGGAGTTAGAGGTTGCTGTGAGCTATGACAGTAGGACACTCTACTGAGCGTGACAGAGTGACATTCTGTCTCAGAAAAAAAAAAATTGGCAAGCATAAATTGTGGAAAGAAAGGGATGAGAGTCTGGTTTCAAACAATGAATGCCATGCGCAGCCCTCTGAGACAGAGCTTTAGGTGTCTCTTCGGGCCTTGACCTCTCACAGAAGTTGGCTTTTGTTCTCTCTGCAGGTACTGATGCAGTGGACATCAGCAAAAGGTTGGTGTCTCAGGGCACGGCTGAAACATAGGAACTCCTACCACTACCTGTATACAACCTTATTTTATTTTGTAGATAAAAAAAAATAATACCTAAGCTTTTACTATTTTGAAACACTTTGATGCTCTGTGCCTCGGCCACACCAGTTCAGGGTCTAGTTAAATATTTTTTTAGTTCATAGAAAAGAGATAAGATCTTTACCCAGAGTATATGGAACTCTGTCTCTTGAATAGAAGGGGTTAAACTCAGAAAAAGAATGAAAATTGGGGGAGGAAGATTAATGAAGAGGTAGATAAAGATTAATTTCCTAAATTTCTATAACAAATTACCATAATCCTAGTAGTTTAAAACAACAAAAATTTATTTTCTTCTGGCTCTGGAGACCAGAAGTCTGAGATTAAGCATCTGAAGGAAACATAGTTGACAAGTGGCATCTTTTCTGATTCACCTGTGCTTGCTTATTGGCATCGCTGGAAGGACTTCATTTATTTTTGTCTGTGTGGATTTTCCATTTCTTGATTTTTGTGTATCTCAAAACTTTTGTAATGACCCACCATAGGTATAGACTATACTAAACCCATTTTGGGAAAAGGTGAGATTTTTAGATGAGACTGTGCTTGCATTGTAGCTGTTAGATAACATCTGGTTTGTGACCCCTAGATCTTCAGGAAAGCTTTATTCAAAGTTCCAGCCTACTCTCTTTGTGTTGCAAGGAATCAGGATAGGGCCTGTGCCCACGCTCAGGGCAAAGAGAGATGGGGATGTCTGCATCTCAGACTTCTAGGGGTGATGTCACCATCAGAGGTGGCTGACGTCTGAGCGTGGGGGTTATTCTGTGAGGAATCATGGCAAAAGAGAAAACTCTAGCTGGATAGAAAAGGGGAAAGGGCAGTACAGGGACATGAAATTGGTTGGTGCCCATGATGCAGTGTCATGGAAAACTGCAAAGTAACTAGGAATGTTCTGAGGTGGAAGTGTCACTTCCCTTCCCAACAACCCATCAGGCTGCTGAATTCATGCTGTGGTCATCCCATGGCCTTCCTTGTCATCTATTTCAGTCGTGGTTCATAAAGTAAGCATAAGTACCATTGCCATTTGGGGGTTAGGTGATAATTTCCTATGCAAGGGACATTTTATGTTTGGTTCCCCTCAACTAAAATATATTGACTACATTAAAGCATTAATGCTCTTATCAGAGAATGGAGGTTTATAGTGTAAAATAAGGTTGCTTAATTTCTCATTTATCTGTATGTATGTGTCACTTGGTCAATTGATCACATTCTATTTTCTTTGCAGAAACACACACATATGCACACACACATAATAATTTTACAATCAAGAGCAGTAGGCCTGGAGAACATAGGCAAACCATGCTGGCTATTAATCCAGATCCACTGCAGGGCTGTCAGATGCAAAAATTGGATGGTAATACTACAGGGAAATTGAAACAGAAAGAAGCCAAACTCCTTTTGTAAAACTTAAGGAAGATGAAAAGGCAATCGGAATACAGAATTGACTCTGGTGAATAATTTGGAAAGACGTATTGGCTTCTTCTAGGCAAGGAGTTTACAGGCAGAATAATTGTAACCAGTCGGAAAAGGACAGGAAGTAGACGTAAAGCATGAGATGATAGCCATGATGTTATTTTTATAGGTTTATATGTCAAAGTGAAATAAATCGTAATGCAAGCTGGCAATAGGATATGTCAATATTTTCTATCTCCAAAATGTCACCAGCAGTTAGAAAATAACAGTATTTGCCACAGATCTGATGGACGCTATTCATATTATACGTGGGGAAGGAAGACATTTGAAAATACATTACATATAGTAGATCTATGTCGCTGTGTTAATGCTGGTACTTATTAGAATCCTAAAATAGGTACTTTTAAAAAATGGTATTAAAATCAATTTGTGCTGTATGTAAATAATCAGACAATGTTATTTATATTTGCAGAAGGTAATGATGTGGAGGTAAGTTGCATTTTCTGGATGTTGAGAATTTTCTTCATACTCAACCATTGTCAAGTTCATGCAGCATCACCTACCACTCTAGGTAACAGTAATTCACAATAATAAAGGAAAAGCTGATAGAAGAGGTAAACTTTATTTATTTATTTATTTTGGCTGGGACACTGCCCAAATATTCTTTCTTTTTCTTTTCTTTTTTTTGCAATTTTTGGTGGGGGCTGGGTTTGAACCCACCACCTCTGATATATGGGGCCAGCGCCCTATTCCTTGAGCCATAGGTGCCACCTGAAGAGGTCAACTTTATTGACCATCTATTACATGCCTAGTATGTTCTGAGGACTGTCAGGTCTGATACTTAATATATTCCTCAATATCAGTAATTAGGGATAATTATTGCCTGTTTTCATAGGAAAAAAGAAATTAAAAACTTAAATACAGTCAAATAACTAGCAAATACAGAATCATAATTTCACGTCTTTTGGACTAACGAATTTTTTAATAGCATGATGTTGCCTCTAAAACTAAAATCATGCTACATGAGTGAGTAAATTTATTTTTTTGAGACAGAGTTTTATTATGTCACCTCTCAGTAGAGTGTTGTGGCATCACAGCTCACAGCAACCTCAAACTGCTGGGCTCAAGTGATTCTCTTGCCTCAGCCTCCCAAGTAGCTGGGACTACAGTTGCTCACTACAATGCTGGCTATTTTTTTGTTGTAGTTGTCATTGTTTAGCAGGCCCAGGCTGGGTTCAAACTCCCCAGTACCAGGAAAATGTGGCCAGTGTCCTAACCACTGAGCTATCGGTGCTCAGCCTGAGTAAGCAAATTTTAATGTAAAATGATGGTTTCTTATAAATATTTTTAAGGTGCTTATCTGCAAACCCTTTCATGTGTTAGCCTCTGAGGGCTTCCTTACTTAAAAATTATATATAAATATATATTAAATTTATACTCATACATGTCTCATTAAATATATGACCTGATAAAGTATAGTAGGTTGCACATTATAAAGCTTAGACAAAATAGAAATGTACAAATTTTGGGGTCCTGCCCTAAGAGCAGCACCCACTGAGACCTGTGGAAACTGGTGGTGATCAACTTAAGAAATATAGAGTTAGAAGCAATGATAATGAAAGATAAGAGTCAGAGTAGAATTAAAAGTGGGAGCCAGGGGTCCATTGCTCATCTGGGATTCTGGCAATGGCACCAAGTGTTTGCTCCACTCTGCTTTTATTGGAGTCTATTTGCCCAGAGGGTAAGATGACGGAAGGAACAAAGGCATCAACAGTTTACTGGATTGATCACATCAGCTTCTATTGTTATTATAATTAATCTTAAGGGTGGCCTTCAGTAATCTGAAATCTGAGCCTTGGATTGGGAGAGCCTCCTGTTTGAGGTCACACACACAGATTTCTAGGGAGGTGTTAAGCTCCACTGGTTCTCTGTGGATTAAAATGCCATCAGTGTTAATCTCCTTTGAGGGATTGATGGGAGGGAGGCATTTTCCTCCCATCAACACCACAGAGGATTTTCCTCTGTTATAAGGGATATAAGCTCTTTTGCCCATATCTCAGAGAGGGAGCTACCCTCTTGGTCTCTGCCCCAGGCAAATACAAATCTCCACAATGGGTGCCTACTTTGCCTGTTTAATGGGCAGGAAATGCCCTAGAAGATGTATTTTTTCTAGGACAGTGTTGTAGCCTCTTCTGTGACCATTATTCTCAGAGTGCTCATAGATCCAGCAGCGTGTTTGTAAGCTGTATCCCCAAGAGGCTAGAATTTCAGAAAAGGCAAGAAGCTTGCTAGCAATAGCCAGCTTAAACATAAACTAGCTGACTTTTCTTTGTCCTGACTCACTCAGCTTAGTTTTCCTTTTTCTTTTTCTTTTTTTTTTTATTAAATGATAGCTCTATACATTAATGCAAACAGGGAGTACAGTGTAGTGTTTTCACATACATTTTGAAACACTTTCATCAAGCTGGTTCACATAGATTTCATGTAATTTGCATAGTCATTGTGTCAAAACATTTACATTCTATTTCTAG
>NW_003852420.1:3830342-3838717 GCF_000181295.1 Otolemur garnettii
ATTCGAACCCGCCACCTTAGGTGTACGTGGCTGGCGCCTTAGCCGGTTGAGCTATAGGTGCCGAGCCTCAGCACACAATTTTAATTTATATAAATACTTTTTAATATAATTTTTTAAGTACTTAATGCATTAAAAAAGTGAAAAAAATCGTACATACACAGCTCAATGAATTATTACTAAGTGTCTCTACTGAGGCAAAAGCAAAGAACATTTCCTTATCCCAAAACCCAGTTTTCTGACCCTAATGGTAACTATTCCTTCAGTCTTTTCTAAAGAGAATTCTTTCTTTCTTTTTTTTTAAATTAAATCATAGCTATGTACATTAATGCAGTCATTAGTACAGTGTGTTGGTTTTATATACAATTTGAAATACTTTCATCTAGCTTTCACACAGCCTTCATGGCATCCTCTTAGTTATTGTTACGAGAATGATTTCTAATAACGTTCTTAACTGTTACATAAAGGGGGTCATATAACATGTTCTCCTTTTTGACTGGTTTCTTTTGTTCAACCTATGTTTGGTTCATCCAGGTGGTTGCAAGTAATGACAGTTTATTCATTTTCATTGCTAAGCAGTGGTTGGACATATATACAACTCAAATGGTTTATTCATTTTAATATTGACAGGTGTGTGGCTTGTTTCAACCTTAGGGAAATTACAAAAAAATGTTGCTATAACCATCCTTATACATGTCTTTTGGTGCTTTTTTGCCTGTGTTTCTGTTGAGTATATATCAAGCAATGTAATTGCTGGGTTACATGGGAAATATATGCTTAATTTTATAACTGTTAGTTCCCAAGATGGGTGTTTCATTTGACACTTTCCAAAGAAATGTGTGAGAAATCCAGTTGCACCATATATCTACCAACACTTAATATTGTCACTTGGATAATTTTAGGCAACCTAATATTAGTGAGTGTGCAAGGATAGATATCTATCTCAATATGATTTTCATATATATTACCACAATGGCTAATTAAGTTATGCAATTTTCATTTTTAATGTCCCTTTGGATAGTCTTATTTAAGGTGACGGGATTTTAACATTGGTAAAGCAGGACACCATTGATGGGGGTGGGGCGGGGTGTGTTCTTGATTAAAAATTTGGTCTATATGGAGCAACAAAAATTTTCATAGAATGCAAAAATAGTATTGTAATATTTTTTTAAATTTCATCATAAGTACAATTTACAAATATAATACATTAAAAAAATTGTGTATAGGGCGGCGCCTGTGGCTCAAAGGAGTAGGGTGCTGGTCTACGTGGGCCATCTTGCCCAGGAGGGGAGTAGGGAGTTTACATTAGCCTTTTCATTCCCAAATGGAGTTACAGTAAACTTTTCAGCAGCTGTATATTTCCTTTCCTAGATGGTCCTGCATTCTTTCCAAAAATGGGGACTTTTAAAAAATGTGGTGGGATGTGGGACAAATTGTTAAAAATCAGGACTGTCCCATGAAAAGTGGGATGTCTGGTCACCTTATTCTTATTGTGAAATAACCATGCAGAAATTTTATCCATTTTTCCTAGAATTATTTACCTTTTTCTTATTGATTTGTAAGATTTGTATTTTCTAAATGTAAGGTTTTTGTGCATAAAAGTTACTTGCTTTGCAAATATACACACCCATTTTTTGCTTACAGAAATTATAAGTTTGATTGAGTGAAAATTTCAATTTTAATTAATTACCATTTATTCATCTATTTCTTTCTGGTTGGTGCTTTCTGTTCAAGAAATCTTTTTCTACCCAAGTCACATGAGGGTGCTCTCCTACATCATGTCCTGGAAACCTTATTGTTTTACCACTTATATTTTGTTCTACAATCATGATAATTCTGGAATTGATTTCTTGTAGATGATGGTAAGGAAAATTTGTATTTTTCTTTATGGATAGTCAATTAACCCAACACCAGTAATTGACATAAACCATTCTTTACTTACTCCTCCATAGCATCATCTTTGTTATACTCAACTATATGTCAAGTGTGAGTCTGTTTTTCAATTCTATATTCTGTTCTTCTGGACTATTTAGGAATCTTTCAATCTTTCAGATGGTCTTACTCTTGAATTACTTACTGATGTTTTATCATGTTAACAGATAGTATAAGTCTTCATATGTAGTAGGTCTACTTGACTTTTCAAACTGTTTTATTTATTCTTGCCCCTATTTACGTATACATCAATTTGTTAATTTCCACAACAACTGTGGTCATTTCTAAAGAAATTTCATTAGACCTATAGATGAATTTGAGGAGTATTAACATCTTAAAATATGTCATGTTTCAATGTAAGAAAATAGTATAGGTCTTAGATTTTTTTCTATATGGAGATTTTGAAAATCTTTCATTAGATTTGTAATAGGTGTTTGTTACATCGTTATAAATGTATCCTTTTTCACAACTGCATAAATTACAGTGTTTATGAGGAATTTGGTAAAAAATACCTGCACTTTTGGATAATAACAAAAAGTATATGCTATATGAATAAAAACTTCCAGGGTGTGAATGGTATTCACAGCATCAGTTTTATGATCCCTTCTATAATGGGGAGAAAGGTAATCTAGGAGAAATTCTTCAGGAACTTCAATGCCTAAGTGAAAAGTATCAACTAAAAATCATTCTCTAATTGCTTCTTGATAGAAGACAGGACTGAAATGATTGTCTAAATCTACACATTATTCAGTGATCTTGCTATATTTACTTATTGATACAAATACTTTATGGATTAGATTTTCTATGTATACAACCATTTCATCTTCTAATAATGACATTTTATTTTTTTCTTTCCAATTCTTTCAGCTTTTTGTTTTATTTTTTCACTGCACTGACTAGGTCTCTAGTACAAAGATGACAAGAAGTTAATTGAGTAAGTATCTGTGTTTCCTTCCCAGCATCACAAAAGCTTGTTTGGACAAATCTTTATTGGACTGAGAATATTTCTTTTTATTCCTAGTTGGCTGTGAGTTTTTATTGTGAATATTGAATTTTTTCAAATGTTTTCTAAGCATCATTTGAGTTGCACTATCCTTTATTCTTTCTCTGTGGTAAATTACATTGATTAAGCCTTGGATTTGTACCACCCCTACATTTTTGAAGCAGTTTTTTCATAATGTATAATTATTATAGTTGTACATTGCTAGGCTTTGATTATTTTGTTTTTATTGACATCAATGTTCATGATAAACATTGATCTGTTATCTTCCTTTCTTGTAATATCCTCATTAGGCTTTAGTATCAAGATTATATTGGCTGTAAAAACAGGTTAATTTTTCTCTCTTTCTGTCACCTAAAATAATGCGTGTAAAATGTCCCAATTTCTTTCTTTAACATTTGGTAGCAATCACAAGTAAGGCAGACTGGAGTCTGAATTGTGTGTGTGTGTGTAAAGGTTCATTCATATTAAACTTTTAGATAACTATCAGCATCATTAAATTTTCTATTTTTTTTTCTTGGATCAGATTTGATGAAATTTTTTTTCAGGAGTTTATTCACTGTACCTAAATTTTCATTCTTCTTTTTTTTCACCAGAAGCTTTTTCCTAATATTCATTAACTGATATGGTAGTGTTGCAGTTTTCATCCTGCAGTCTGGTGCTTTGTTCCTTGTTCTTTATTTCTTGATCTGTATTGCCAGAGGTTTATCAATTTCACTAGTTTTTTCCAAAAATGCAATTTTTGGCTTTTTTGATCCTCTCTATTTTATAAAACTTCCTATGGCATGAATTTCCCCCCAGTCCTTATTTTTTTTTCTTCTCTTTTTTAGATTTAATATGCCATTTCTGACTTCCTGAGGTATATGCTTCGATCACTGATTTTCAGTTTCTCTTCTGTGAATGTATGGCTATAAAGTTCCTTCTGATCATAGATTGGCCATAAATTTTGATTTGTCTTATTCTTAGTATCATTCATTTTAAGGTACTTTCTGTTTTTTACTTACCCAGGGTAACTTAGGAGTACATTGTTTAATTTCACCTGATTTTTATTATTGATTTCTAGCTGAATTCTACTTTGACTATACTACATGTAATTCCAATCCCATGAGATTTCTTTAGATTTGCTGCACATATGATCCATTTTGGCAAAAGTTCTGTGTACATTTGAAAGTAATTAAGAGTTGTTGCATGCAGTTTTGTAAATATGCCTATTAGATCATACTTATTAACCCTATCACTTAATTTGCTATAGACTTACTAATTTATTTCCAGCTTATTTTACCACATGCTGACAGAGTTGTATTAAAATTTCCTTCAAGGAGTGTGCACTAGTCTATTTTCCATTTTACTTCAATCCTATTATGCTTTATATACCCTGAAGCTATATTATTGGGTACCAGTTCTCAACCCATTGGTTACAAAGTTTGATGAGTATCAAATTTCGACTGTTTCAGAGAATAAAATCCATAAATCAATGCAACCAGAAACATAAAACTACAATATGTCACAGTAAGATGAATGTTTAAAACTAAATGGGGAAACCAAAGTCAGCCCATCTGAATCCTGACTTTTCCACTTTTTTCTCAATGAGCTCAATGAACGTATGATTCTCTGTCATTTGGACCAAGAGAATACTCCAGCTTCAATAAGTATTTTAATTCAGGATTTAGCATTTAGATTTTTATATTTTCCTATTGGAAATATTTTTATCATTATACAAAGACTCTTTGTAACTCTTAACTTCTATTGTTGTCTTAAAGTCTTTTTGATTCATTCAAATACACATATAATTTTATACCAGCCTTCTTTTGGTTAATATTTGCCTTATGTATTTTTCCCCATATCTGTCTGTAACTTCATTGTGTAAAAAAGGGTAATTACTAAAGATCATGGACAATTATCAAAACTTACTGTAAGAAATATACTATAGCTTTGGTGGAAAGTAATCTAAGAAGTAGAGAACTGTCAAGATTTGAGGATATTGCCCTTGGAGGGATGATGTTTCCTCATCTCTGTTTTATTTTCACCCACTATTTCCCTAACTCTTTTTTTTCAACTTCTTGATGCTGTTCAGAGTGTGAGAGACCTGAATACACCATGCCAAAATATTTCTCTTTGGCATGAGGATTATGGAGTGGAAGGCAAATAAGAAGCAGTATAGGTAGAAAATCTCTCTGCCTTGCCTCTATTTCCCTGAAATGAGAACATAAATTTACAAAGATGAAAGTTATCCAATTTCTTCTTTCCACCAGGGAGAATAAACCACTGAAGAAAACTTGCAGAACTTTTTTGGTCTGGCATGGCACCAAAGGAAATATGAACAAATTTTGCTAACCAGCACATATTTGCCAGCTACTTGCCTTCCCACAAGTGGCCATATTCCTGAAGATTCAAAGTCCTTTTCCTATGTCTTATCATATCTATAAAAATGTATTGCTCTTTGTTGAAGATGCTGTACATGTATAAGATAAAATTCAAAGCCACTTCTGTGAAAGGTACTCATAATCTGGTTATTGTCTATGTATATATGAAATAAACATGCTAATAAACACATTTGTTTTTCTATTGTTAATCTGTGTGTTGTTATAAAGCAGCTAAGGAAATTTTGCCCCAAAATATGATTCCTTGGTATAAATAATATTTTGAATTAAAGCTCATTCATGATCAGAAAGCATTTCTCTATCTACACAAAACCTGAGTAACCTGATTTAGAATTAGAAGGGACTGCTGACTTCCTTCTTGCACACTAATAGACCTGGTCCTAAGGTCATTTGAAGCAGGAGACCTATCTGTCAGGCAAATCTACAAATCAATCTGTTTCCACTCATCTACACATATCCTCCCTAGCAACCACTTGTCCCATGTATACCTACTTTTTAAAAATTATTTTCTGAATTAAATCATAACTGTGTACATTAATACATTTTGGGGGTACAATGTACTGACTTGACATACAGTGTGGAATGCTTTCATCAAACTGATTAACAAAACCATCACCTCACTTATTTGTTGTGGTAAGACATATATACTCTATTCATAATAGTTTTGAAATGTACCATTGCATTACGCACATTAGGTGAGGTCCCATTAAATAACCTCTCTCCTCCCAGCCTGCTCCCTCCCCTCTCCTCTCCCTCCTTTTCCCTTCTACTTTCTGGACCATAGTTACGTTTTATCATTCATTCATATGAATGTGTAGGTGATTATATATTGGTTTCATAGTAGTATTGAGTATATTGGATACTTTTTCTTCCATTCTTGATACTTTACTAAGAAAAGTATGTTCCAGCTCTATCCAGGTAAACATAAAAGATGTAAAGTCTCCACCTATTTTTGTGGCTACATAGTATTCTGTGGTATACATATATCACAATTTGTTAATCTATTCATGGGTCATTGGGCACTTGGGTTGCTTCTGTGACTTGGCAATTATGAATTGGGCTACAATAAGTGTTCTGGTGCAAATGTCCTTGTTGTAAAATGATTTTTGATCATCAGGGTATATACCTTGTAGAGGAATTGCAAGATCTAACCATAGATCTACTTGTAGCTCCTTGAATATTCTCCAAACTTCTTTCCAAAAAAGATGTACTAGCTTGCATTCCCACCAGCAGTTTGCAAGTGTTCCCTTCTTTCCTCATCCATGCCAACATCTGTAGTTTTGGGATTTTGTGATGTGGGGTAATCTTACTGGAGTCAGATGATATTTCTAAGTGGTTTTGATTTGCATGTCTCTGATGATTAAAAATGATAAGCATTTTTTCATGTGTTTGTAGGCCACGTGCCTGTCTTCTTCAGAGAAGCTTTTCTTCAAGTTTCTTGCCCACAAGGAAATGGGGTTATTTTTTCTTCTCTTATTGAGTAGTTTGAGTTCTTTGTGGATTCTAGTTATCAGACCTTTGTCAGAAGCATAACATGCAAAAATCTTCTCCCATTCTGAAGACTGTTTGCTTTACTTACTGGGCTCTTAGCTATACAGAAGCTTTTTAGTTTGATCAGATCCCAGTAATGTATTTTTGGTTTTGCTTCAATTCCCTGGGGGGTCCTCCTCACAAAATATTCTCCCTGGTCAATTTCTTCAAGCAGTTTTCTTGCACTCTCTTTAGTATTTTTATAGTTTCATGTCTTAAGTTTAAATCTTTTATCCAGGGAGAATCAGTTTTGGTTAATGGTGAAAGGGGAGGGTTCAGTTTCATTCTTCTATAGGTCACCAGTCAGGTCACCCAGCACTATTTGTTAAATAGAGAATCTTCCTCCAATGAATGTTTTTTTGTTTTTTAATTCTTCCACAATTTTATTTTTAATGGACATACGTTATTCCAACACATAAATATACAACAATCTCTCTCACCTTCCCCCTACATTCTGCCAAACTATTTTTTTAATATTTACCATTATTCTAGTTTTTAAAAATTCAATATATAAATATCCATTGTATACTATTAACAATTAGAGAATTAAAATTAACATGGCAACATAAAGTATGAAATACATGGAAATAATTCTTTAGAAATATATAGTATTTATACATGAACAACTTCTAGTTATAATTGACTATAGAAAGAAACATGTCTGTATATATTGTAAAATTATTATTAATTTTTTTTATTTGTTTAGGTATTCCTTCTGTTATAACTTGGGTTATTATCTTTCTAGGGATATCAGTACATAGCAAATTCAGTTTGCTCTGGGGTTTCAGGATTGTGGCAAACAGCTGGCCCTCTGGGGGGCACACATATCTGATATTGGGTGTTATTATATATGCAAGTACCTTTAGGCTTTCCTGTATATTCATAATGAGAGTAAACCAATAACACAATTTTGACAGTTTGTCTAGTTTAGTTTACCTTTTGGCTATATTTTTCACAACATTCATCATGTCTTATATCTAAGATTAAAGAAGGAAGGTGAAAAGGTCCAAAGCAAAGAATCAGTAGTTAGTCCCATGCAGCTGCTGCTCATCCTCAAGCTTCTACCATGTGTAGACCAATCAACTCCTGGTATGTGACTGGGGCAAGGCTGTAGTCTGTTTTTTTAAGGTAAGATGGTGGGGATGCTCTTGATGTCATGGGACCATCCACTCCCCATTGCTGGCTGATTTCACATGTGAGTGATATATCCAGGCAGGGATGCCATTCACCTCTACTGCTGTTGGTGTGGACAGGATCACAAAGAAGGGGCCTTTTCAACATGACTTCAGTGAGCTCAGGCTCCAATCTTCAATTGACACCTGGTTATCTGGAGAGTGGGGATGGACTTGGGGTGATAAACTAACAGGATATCTATCATTCACCCATTATGAAATTTTTTTTGTTATTTTTTCCAGTGACATAAGTTGGTTAATAAGTTAGAAATTTTTCTTCTTCCAGTTCTCCCAGGGTCCCTGGTAAATTTCATAAAATGGAGGGGTCCTGTAATATAGTATTTTACGGGGTAACTATTCTTT